>NW_028189017.1:103072-139448 GCF_054131305.1 Coturnix japonica | reverse complement strand
CCATTTTTGCCCCCAAATAAACCCCATCCCTCCATAACAGCCTACAAATATACAAAGATCCAGCACTTCCAGACCTAAAATTGCCATTTTTAGCCCCAAAATCCCCTTTTCCTGCCCCCAAATCCCCATTTTTAGCCCCAAAAATCACCATTTCTGACCCCAAAATCACCATTTTTAACCCAAAAATCACCATTTCTGCCCCCAAATTCCCATTTTTAGCCCCAAAAATCACCATTTCTGACCCCAAAATCACCATTTTTAGCCCCAAAATCCCCATTTTTCACCCCAAAACGACGGGTTAATTCACGACGAGCGGCGGGTCATTAACGGCGGGTCATTAACGACGCAATTAACAGCACAGAGACCCAAATTGGGCTGATTTTAACCCAATTTCACCCCCCCATCAACATTCAGCCCCAATCTGGGCCCATTTTAACCCAATTTGGGCCCATTTTAACTCAACTTCAGCCCTTCCAGCCCCAAATTGGGGTTATTTCACCCCAAAATCAGCCTTCAGCCCCCCCCCATTTGGGGTCATTTGAACCCAATTTGGGGTCATTTCAGCCCAATTTCAGTCCCTCCAACCCCAAATTGGGGTTATTTCAACCCAAAAATCAGCACTCAGCCCCATTTTGGGTCATTTCACCTCAATTTGGGGTCATTTTAACCCAATTTGGGGTCATTTCAACCCAAAAATCAGCACTTAGCCCCAATTTGGAATCATTTTAACCCCATTTAGGATCATTTCAGCCCATTTGGGGTCATTTCAACCCCATTTTGGGATCATTTTGCCCCATTTTGGGGTCATTTCACCCCAAATCCCGCCCCCATTTCCCCCCCATCACACCAACCTCCATCCTTTAATTAACCCACCCAATTAACACTCATTAACAACCACCTCCCAATGGAGGCATTTCCTGGGTGGGTTGTAGGGGGGGGCTTTAATTACCCCTTTAATTACCATGTCCTAATTAAGGGGTCATTAACGACCCCACCCTGACCTTAATGAGCTCATCCAGTGTCCAACCTGCTCTTAATTAGCGCTAATTACAACCCTGCAGCCTCGTTAGCGCTAACGAAGCTAAGGAAGGGATTTCAATGATGGTTTATGGGGGGGGGGGGGGAGGGTTAAAAAACACCAATTTTGGGGTGTTTTGGACCCCCAAAATGCAGCTTTTTCACCTCAAAACCTTAATGGGTCCCTTAATGAGCTCGTTAAGCCTGTTGTTAATTAAGAAAGGATACAGAGTCCTCCGCTGGCCCTTCTGCAAAGACAATACAGCACGTTAATGAGCATAAAGCCTTATTAATTAAGGGGGGGGGGCTGAAAAGACCCCAAATTGAGGGGTTTCACCCCAAAAAAGGCCTTTCTGCCCCTATAGGTTTAAAGGGGGGATATGCGGTCACCCCCCCCATAAATCAATGGGGCAGAGAGCTTAAAATGGGGTGTGGGGGGGTTATTTTCCAGCTAGAAAATGGCCTAAAATGGGCAAATTTGGGCTATTTTCCTTGTTTTGATGAGTCTACATTGACCCCATTTATATATATGGGGGGGGAGGGGATGAAGCCCTCCCCCCCTTAATAAGCCCTATACAAGGGAGTGGGGGGGGGTCAGCTTGGACCCCCCTGCCCCCCTTGTATTTTAAGCCTTTTTTACTCCTTTTTACCCCAAAATGAATAGGGTTGAATGGGGGGGAGACCCCAAAGCCATAGGGGTGAATGGGGGGAGACCCCAAAGCCATAGGGTTCAATGGGGGGAGACCCCATAAGCCATAGGGTTGAATGGGGGGAGACCCTTAAAGCCATAGGGTTGAATGGGGGCAGACCCCAAAGCCATAGGGGTGAATGGGGGGAGACCCCAAAGCCATAGGGGTGAATGGGGGGAGACCCCATAAGCCATAGGGTTGAATGGGGGGAGACCCTAAAGCCATAGGGTTGAATGGGGGGAGACCCCATAAGCCATAGGGGTGAATGGGGGGAGACCCTATAGACCCTATAAGCCATAGGGGTTGAATGGGGGTAACCCTATAAGCTATAGGGCCCAATGGGGGTGACCCTATAGACCCTATAAGCCATAGGGTTGAATGGGGTGACCCTATAAGCCATAGGGCCCAATGGGGTGGGGGGGCCTTTGGGAAATGCTCCCCCAGCTCTCAATTTTGGGTGAAAAAAGGGGGAAAATGGTCCAATTTGAAGCAGCGAATTTGGGGTTTTTTAAGGGGAGGGGGGTTAATTAAGAAATAATGTTAATTACAGAGTAATTAAGGGGGGGATGTTAATGAGGATGGTGCTGCTTACCCCAATGGTGGTGTTAAATGATCCTACAGGTCTGACGTGGTGCTGAGAAATGGGGCAGAATCGGTCAATTTTGGGGGTGGGGGGGGTGTAGAAAATTGAGGTTTTTTTATAGGGGGGGGGGGAGCATTTCCCATTGAGCCCAATGTGGGGGGAGATATGGGGGGATGGATATGGGGGGGAAGAGAGAGAATATGGGGGGGATATGGGGGGAGATATGGGGTAGAAGAGGGAAAATATGGGGGGAAGGGGGGATATGGGGGAGATATGGGGGAGAGAGAATATGGGGGGATATGGGGGGAGATATTGGGGTATATGGGGGATATATGGGGAGAGTATGGGGGGAAGAGAAGATATGGGGGGAGATATGGGGGAAGAGAGAGAATATGGGGGGATATGGGGGGAGATATGGGGTAGAAGAGGGAAAATATGGGGGGGATATGGGGGAAGGGGGGAGATGGGGCGGATATATGGGGGGAAGAGAGAGAATATGGGGGGATATGGGGGATATGGGGGGGATATGGGGGGGATATGGGGGATATGGGGGGAAGAGAGAGAATATGGGGGGGATATGGGGGAGGGGGGATATATGGGGAGATATGGGGGGAAGGAGAGTGGATATGGGGGGGAAGAGAAGATATGGGTTGAGATATGGGGGAAAGAGAAGAAAGATGGGGGGGATATGGGGGAGGATATGGAGGGAGATATGGGGGGGATATATGGGGGGAGATATGGGGTAGAAGAGGGAAAATATGGGGGGGAAGGGGGGATATGGGGGGATATATGGGGGAGAGAGAATATGGGGGGGATATGGGGGGAGAAATAGGGGGGAGTGGATATGGGGGGAAGATATGGGAGGAAGGGGGATATGGGGGGAGATATGGGGAGAGAGAGAGAATATGGGGGGGATATGGGGGGATATGGGGTGAATAGAGAGATATGGGGGGGAAGGGGGAGATATGGGGAGAATTTAGGGGAGAAATGGGGAAAAAGGGGAGAAATGGGGGAAATAAAGGGGAAATGGAGGAAATAAAGGGGGAAATGTGAGGGAAAAGGTAATAAATATGGGGAAAATAAAGGGGAAATGGGAAAATTGATAGAAAATGTTGGGGGAAATTATAGGAAATAATAAATAAAAGGAAAAATGGGGGAAATTGGGAGGATAAATGAGGAATAAATGGGGAAAATGAGGAAAAATGGGGAAAAAAGAGGAAAAATGGGGGAAAAAGAGGAAAAATGGGGGAAAAAGAGGAAAATGGGGGAAAAGAGGAAAAATGGGGGAAAAGAGGAAAAATGGGGAAAAAAGAGGAAAAATGGGGGAAAAAAGAGGAAAAATGGGGGAAAAAAGAGGAAAAATGGGGAAAAAAGAGGAAAAATGGGGAAAAAAAGAGAAAATGGGGAAAAAAAGAGGAAAAATGGGGAAAAAAGAGGAAAAATGAGAAGGAAAAATAAAAGAAAAATAAGGAATTTAAAAAATGGGAAAAAATAAAAGGAGAAAATGGAGGAAAAGAGGAGGAAAAAGGGAAAAATAAATGAAAAATGAGTAAAAAATGGAAAAAGGAAAATGGAAGAAAAGGGGGAAAATATATGAAAAATTGAAAATAAAATAAAAAAGGAAGAAAAATTATAAATGGAAAATAAATGAAAAATGGGGAAAAAATGAGGAAAAATGGGGAAAAAAGAGGAAAAATGGGGAAAAATGAGGAAAAATGGGGAAAAAAATGAGGAAAAATGGGGAAAAAAATGAGGAAAATGGGGAAAAATATGAGGAAAAATGGGGAAAAAATGAGGAAAAATGGGGAAAAAATGAGGAAAAATGGGGAAAAAATGAGGAAAAATGGGGGAAAAAATGAGGAAAAATGGGGAAAAAAATGAGAAAAATGGGGAAAAAATTGAGGAAAATGGGGGAAAAAATGAGGAAAAATGGGGGAAAAAATGAGGAAAAATGGGGGAAAAAATGAGGAAAAATGGGGAAAAAATGAGGAAAAATGGGGAAAAATATGATTAAAATTGAGGAAAAAAATGACCAAAAAAAGAGTTAAAAAAAAGACCAAAAATGACTAAAAATGAGGAAAACGGGGCAAAAAGGGAAAAAATAAAGGGAATAATAAGCAAAAACAAATAAAATGGGGGGAAAAAAAGAAATAAATGATTAAAAAAATGGAAATAAATAAGAAGAAATAAAGAAATAAAAGAGGGAAAAAATCCCATTAAAGGCTTAGAAAGGATTGGGGGGGGGGGGGCTATAGGGTCCTATGGGGGCCATAGGATATTAAAGGGGAACCCATGGGGTCCTATGGGGGCAATTGGGGGGGGTGGGGGTTGGCCCATAGGGTCCTATAGGGGGGAAGGCGACCCCCATAGGGTCTTATGGCTGGGGGGGGGCTATAGGGTCCTATGGGGGCAATGGGTGGGGGGGGTCTCCATAGGATCCTATGGGGTGAGGGGGGGTGTCTCCATAGAGCCCTATCTATGGGGGCACTGTGGAGGGGGGGGGGGCATAGGATCCTATGTGGGGTGGTCCCATAGGGTCCTATGACACCCACCCTGCCCCCCCTATTGGGGTGTCCAATAGGATCCTATGGGGTAGAAGGGAGCCCCATAGGGTCCTATGGGAAGCAATGAGGGGGCACCATAAAGGGGAGCCCATAGAATCCTATTGGGGGGGGTCCATAAAGGGGGAGCCCATAGGATCCTATTGAGGGGGGTCCCATAAAGGGGAAGCCCATAGGACCCCACTGGGGGGTCCCATAGGATCCTATGGGGGGGGGTCCCATAAAGGGGGAGCCCATAGGATCCTATTGGGGGGGTCCATAAAGGGGGAGCCCATAGGACCCTATGGGGGGGGTCCAATAAAGGGGGAGCCCATAGGATCCTATTGAGGGGGGTCCCATAAAGGGGAAAGCCCATAGGACCCCACTGGGGGGTCCCATAGGGTCCTATGGGGGGGGGTCCATAAAGGGGAAGCCCATAGGACCACATTAGGGGGTCCCATAGGATCCTATGGGGGGGGGGTCCCATAAAGGGGAAGCCCATAGGGTCCTATGGGGGGGGATCCATAAAGGGGAAGCCCATAGGACCACATTAGGGGTCCCATAGGATCCTATGGGGGGGGGGTCCCATAAAGGGGAAGCCCATAGGGTCCTATGGGGGGGGGGGGGGTCCATAAAGGGGGGAGCCCATAGGACCCTATAGGCAGAAGGAGGCCCCATAGGAATCCTATGGAAGCCATGAGGAAGGGGGGGGGGGGGGGGGGAATGGGCAGCAGCAGCCCCCCCCCCCCCCCCATCACAGTGGGAGGGGTTTTGGCTGTAGGCGACAGCAGGGGGGGGGGGGGGGGGCTCCTATTTCCCTTCATACCCGGCGCCATTTTAAGCTAAAAAACCATAGATTTGGAACAACCTTAATTAAGAAAGAAAAAAAAAGAGGGGGGGAATAATTAATTAAAAATAGGAATTAATCATTAATAAAGATCAACGTTAATCAAATAGATACGAGCTGCCCCCCCCACACACACACATACACACCAACACCACCACGTTAAACCCCCCCCCTCCCTTCAAAGATAATTAACAAAGAAATCATTAATATCAATACGAAGGGGGGGGGGATAATAATACCTTAATGTGGGGGGGGATGGGCTAAAACGGCCTAAAATGGGGCAAACCTGCAAGAAATAGGCAAAAAAACAGCGGCTTTGTGAGGGGGGGGGGGCGGCCCGCACACAGCGAGCGGGCGGGCGCCATTTTGAGGCGTCGCAGGCCGCTTGTTTTTTTAGCTGTTTTTGGGCTTTTGAGCCCAAAATGGCGGGGGGGCTAAAAAAAAAAGGCCTTAACCCGACGGTGTTTAACACATGGAAGCCCCCCCCCCATATTATTTCGTGCCCCCCCCCTTTTCTTATTGAATAGGCCGCGGTTTCTCGCCTCCCCCCCCCCCCCCCCCTTCAATTCCATCCAGCGCCGTTCATCGCCTCACGCAACCAACACCCCCCCCCCTTTAAAAAAAGCCCCAAAATCCCCTTTTTTCGACCCAAAAAAAATCCCCGAAAAATCCCAGCGAAAATATACAAAGTCCGCCCGACATAACGATGTAAAAATCGTCCCCCCCCCGCGAAAGAAAAATAGGTTAAAAAAAATAGCCAAAAAAAACGCCGTTTTGGGGGCCTTCAGAACCGCTCGCTTTTATATGTATACAGATCGCTCCGCTCGCCGCCATTTTTAGCCGAATCTGGGTGTTTTACACCCAAAAAAAGGGCTATTTTTTAAAGGAGGGGGGGTTTCCTATCTGTACAACGCTCATTTAACGCCTGAGAGCTGATGGGGCTTCGCTAATTAACGCTGTTAATGAAGAGGGGGGGGGGGTTCCTAACGAGCGCGGCCTACTCCTGCCTACCCCCAACCCCCCCCCCCAAACCTCGTTGTATTTTCGCTCTTTTTTAACCATTTTTGCACTAAATCGCCCCAAATTTCACCATCTGACCGTCCCCCAACCTCCCCCCGACCCTCCCCAGTCCTCCAACCGCGGTTTTTTGGGGTGATTTCCCCTTTTTTGAGGGTTTTTAAGGGGGGGGAGGGGGGGTTGGCTGCCATTTGGGCTCAGGCAAACACTTACTATCCAATTAATTTTCTCGTCGCCAGCGCTTGGAAAAAAGAACAAAAAAAAGAACAAAAAAAACAAAAAAAACCCCAAAAATGTCCAAAAAAAAAAAAAATTGGGGGGGGGGGGGGAAATTTAAGGGATTTTAAGGAAATTTGAGGAAAAAAAATGGGTTTTTGGGCAAAGCCATCATTGAAAAATAGTTGTTTTCTTGAGGGTTATTCAGGTGGTTATTGGGGGTTCCCCCCCCCACCCAACCCCCCCTTTTTTGTTGTTTTTGGGGGGGATAGGAAGAAAAAAAGGGGTTTAAAAATGGGGAAAAACGGTTAAAAATGATGATTTTTATAAAGGGGGGGGTGGACAAATGACCCCAAAATTGGGGTAAAATGGGTAAAAAAGGGGGGAAAATAGGTTTCAAAATGGGCCTAAGGGGGGGAAAATGGGTGTAAAGGGGGGGGCAAAATTGGTCTAAATTGGGGCAAAATCGGACTAAATTGGGACAAAATGGGCCAAAATAAAGAGGTTTCCTTTTGGGGGGGGGGTGGTTCCTGATGGGGGTCCCTTATTTGGGGAGGGGCTTTATGTCTCAATAGCCATTTCTCATTGTCCTCAGCAGTTTCAAGGTCGATTTTGGGGGGGGGTCTTTTACATTGGGGGGGGTGGGGGGTCGGGGTTTGGGGGGGGGGGGGTTTTAAGGGGGGGGGGGGGTCTCTATTTTCCCCTTGTCTCTGTTGTTTGTTTGATTTGTTTGATTTGTTTTGGTGTGTTTTCTTTTGTTTTCTTGGGGCTTTTCTCGTTGCTGGGTGTTTTGTTTTTTTTTCTCTCTTCTTTCTTCTTTTTTTTTTTGGGTTTTTTTTTTTCCTTTTTTTCTCTCTCAATTGAAAACGAAGCCAAAACCTGAAGAGAAGAAAAACATGAAAAGGGGGGGGAAATGAATTGGGGAATTGGGGGGGGGGGCGACAATAAATAACATCATAGGAAACAATAGGGAACAGATATTAACCCCCCCCCCCCCCCCCCCCCCACCATCCCCCCCTTATAACCCCTATAATATGGCATTAATATGGGGGGAAATGGGTTAATAAAATAGGGGGTCTTTTTTGGGGTCATTTTTGGCTATTTTAAGGCTATTTTGGGCTTTTTTGGGGTCATTTCTGGCCTTTTATGGCACTTTTTGACCTTCTAGGGTTATTTCTGACCTTTTTAGGGCAATTTCTGCTTCTTTTGGGGCCCTTTCTGTCCCTTTTAGGGCAGTTTCGGTCCCTTTTAGGGCCGTTTTGTCCCTTTTAGGGCCATTTTTAGTGCCCTTTTTGTCCCTTTTAGAGCCATTTCGGTCCCATTTGGGGCTATTTTGGGCCATAATAGGGTCCTTTCTATCCCTTTAAAGGCCCTTTTTGTCGCTTTTAGGGCGGATTCGAGCCGTTTTAGGGTGAATTCGGGCTATTTTGGGGCCGTTTCGAGTCTTTTCGGGGGCCATTTTGGAGCCCTTGGCCGCCATTTTAGTCCTATTGGAGGCCATTTTAAGGGCGGGGAGGGGGGGGGTCATTTTAAAGCCATTTCAGACCCTTTTGGGGTTATTTCAACCCATTTCAGAGCATTAAAAACGCTTTGAGGGTATTTCGAACCCATTTTGGGGCGTTTTGAGGCTTTTTGGATCGTTTTAAGCTATTTTCTTTTGATGGGGGGGGGGGGGAAGCGCGTTTTAAAGCCGTTCCAGAACCTTCGGTGCCGTTTTAACGCCATTCCAGAAGGTTTTACGGCCATTTCGGTGCCTTTTAAAGGGCCGTACAGGGGGGTTTGGAAGCATTTTAAGCCTTTTTAAAGCGAAAAACGGCCATTTTAAGGCCGTTTTGCCCCATTTCGAGAGCGGCTCTGAGGAAAAAAAACAACCCCCCGAGCCCCCCCCGCAATGGGGACCGCCGTTTACATCGGGGTCTGTGTGGGGGGTTAAAAGCCCCTCGCCCACCCCCTTCTTTCCATCCTCCCTCCGCCCGCCCACAGCTCAGTACTCACCTCTACCCCCGACCCCAGAATGGCGGCGGAACGGCGCGGGCGGCGCCTTTTATACCGAGCCACGCCCCTTCTTCCCGACCTAAGCCACGCCCCCTCGCTTAAGCCACGCCCACTCTGCCCATTAAGCCACGCCCCCTCCCTTAAGCCACGCCCCCTCCTCCCTTTCCCCTCCGGTCTCCCTCCCAACCCCCCCCTCCCCCCATCCCCCCCTGTCTGCCCTACAACCATTCAAAAATGCCCCCAAAATCCCCCTTTTTCACCCCAAAAAAGAGCTGGCCGAGCACTCACCTCCACCCCTACTGCGCCTGCGCGGCGGCCATGTTGTCCTATCCGCCCTTCAAGAGCAGCAGAACGACCTTGGGGCGGGCAGGCCTCAAACTGCGCATGCGCTCTTTCAGCCCGTCCCCCCTCCCCTCCATGTGGCGCAGTTTTAATTCCGCTTGACGCATGCGCACTTCCGGCTAGAGACGTACGGCAAAATGGCGGCGCCCAGGCTCCGCCCTTTGTAGGGGGGGAAGGGCAAAATGGCGGCGCCCAGGCTCCGCCCGCTGAAAGGGGGAGGGGAGGCAAAATGGCGGCGGCCACCGGGTGGGCGATGCTGAGGGCGGCCGTGAGGGGTGTGAGAGCGGCGGGGAGACCGATGTGGGGAACGGTGAGGAGGAGGAGTGGGGCCTATGGGGGGTAATGGGGTCTATGGGGGGTTATGGGGCCTATAGGGGGGATGAGGCCTATGGGGGGGCACTGAGGCCTATGGGGTCTAATGGGGCCTATGGGGGCACTGAGGCCTATGGGGGGCAGTGGGGCCTATAGGGGGGATGAGGCCTATGGGGTCTAATTAGGCCTATAGGGGACACTGAGGCCTATGGGGGCAGTGAGGCCTATAGGGTCCAATGAGGCCTATGGGGTCTAATGGGGCCTATGGGGGGAATGAGGCCTATGGGGTCCTGGGGTCTAATTAGGTCTATAGGGGGAATGAGGCCTATGGGGTCCAATGGGGCCTAAGGGGGGAATGAGGCCTATGGGGTCCTGGGGTCTAATTAGGCCTATGGGGGGCAGTGGGGCCTATAGGGTCCAATGAGGACTATGGGGTCCAATGGAGCCTAAGGGGGGAATGAGGCCTATGGGGTCCTGGGGTCTAATTAGGCCTATGGGGTCCAATGGGGCCTATGGGGTCCAATGGGGCCTAAGGGGGGAATGAGGCCTATGGGGGACACTGAGGCCTATGGGGTCGCTGAGGCCTATGGGGTCCAATGGGGTCTATAGTGGTCACTGAGGCCTATGGGGGGCAATGAGGCCTATGGGGTCCAATGGAGCCTATGGGGGGCATTGGGGCCTATGGGGTCTAATGAGGCCTGTGGGGTCTAATGAGGTCTGTAGGGGGCCAATGGGGTCTATGGGGTCCAATGAGGTCTATGGGATGCCACTACCCCGTTATGACCCCATTATCACCCCATTATTTCCCCCATACCCCATTATTACCCCCCCCATACCCCATTATCACCCCATTATTGCCCCCCCCTTACCCCATATCTATCCCCAGGTCCCCTCTTTGCGGCCCTGCAGCACCCAAGGGACCCCAGAAGCATCATCCCCCTATAAAGACAAGCCCTGGGAGTACCTGGATAGTGACGGTAATAGGGGTTTGGGGGGGGCACCCAACCCCAATTGGCCCCAAATTAGCCCCAAATTGCCCCCCCCCCATTTGGTGACATTGTGGTGTCAATGCAGAGTACCAGCAGCTCTATGGGGACGGTCCTGTTTGGGTCGGATACAAGAGGAACCATAAAGGGGCCATCCCACCCCAAAGGACCAGAAGGACCTGTGTGGTGAGGGGGGGGATAGAGGGGGACTGGGGGGGGATTTAGGGGGGCTATGAGGGATTGGGGGGGATATAGGGGGACTGGGGGGGATATAGGGGGACTGGGGGGGACTGGAAGGGATATAGGGGGACTGGGGGGGATTTAGGGGGACTAAGAGGGATTGGGGGGGGATATAGGGGGACTGGGGGGGATTTAGGGGGGAATATGAGGGATTGGGGGGGATATAGGGGGACTGGGGGGGGATTTAGGGGGACTGGGGGGATTTAGGGGGACTATGAGGGATTGGGGGGGATATAGGGGGACTGGGGGGGGATATATGGGGACTGGGGGGGACTGGAAGGGATATAGGGGGATGGGGGGGGATTGGGGGGGATTTATGGGGACTGGGGGGGACTGGAAGGGATATAGGGGGACTGGGGGGGGATATAGGGGGACTGGGGGGGAGTGGGAAGGGATATAGGGGGACTGGGGGGGAGTGGGAAGGGATATAGGGGGACTGGGGGGGGTATAGGGGGACTGGGGGGCATTGGGGGGGGATATAGGGGGACTGGGGGGGGATATAGGGGGACTGGGGGGGAGTGGGAAGGGATTTAGGGGGACTGGCGGGGATTGGGGGGGATTTATGGGGACTGGGAGGGACTGGAAGGGATATAGGGGGACTGGGGGGGATATAGGGGGACTGGGAGGGACTGGAAGGGATATAGGGGGACTGGGGGGGGATATAGGGGGACTAGGGGGGATTGGGGGGGGATATAGGGGGACTGGGGGGGATTGGGGGGGATATAGGGGGACTGGGGGGGATTGGGGGGGGATATAGGGGGACTGGGAGGGAGTGGGAAGGGATATAGGGGGACTGGGAGGGAGTGGGAAGGGATATAGGGGGACTGGGGGGGATTGGGGGGGATTTATGGGGACTGGGAGGGACTGGGTGGGATTTAGGGGGACTGGGGAGGACTAGGAGGGACTGGGGGGGATTTAGGGGGACTGTGGGGGACTGTGAAGGGATATAGGGGGACTGAGATGGACTGGGATGGAACTGGGGGGGGATTTAGTGGGACTGGGGGGGGATTGGGGGGGACTGGGAAGGGATTTAGGGGAACTGGGAGGAAATGAGGGGGGATTTAGGGGACTAGGGGGGGACTGTGCTGGCCTATGGGGTCTGGGCTTTATGGGAGCCCCTCAGACTGTTTCTTTTCCCCCCCACAAACCCCATAGCGAAAGGGGAAACGTGTGGGGAATCCCTGCCCCATCTGCCGGGACCAGAACCTGCATGTGGACTATAGGGTGAGCAGAATTAAGGGGGGGGGGGGGGGCAGAGAAATGGGGTTAAAAAGGAAGAAATTGGTTCTTATCTTTCTCATGTTCCTCCTGTTCAGAACGTGAAGCTGCTGGAGCAGTTTGTGTGCCCCCATTCCGGATCCATCTTCCACCCCACACATACAGGTGACGTGGGGGGAGACCCCCAAGTTGGGGGGGGGACCAGAGCCACTATGGGGCATCTGATGGCATTGAGGGTCACCAAACCCCCCTATAGGGCCACCAGACCCCATAAGGACACCATAATGGCCATCAAACTCCCCTATAGGGTCTCCAAACCCCCCTATAGGGACATTAAACCCCCCTATAGGGTCACTAAACCCCCCTATAGGGCCACCGGACCCCATAAGGACACCATAATGGCCATCAAACCCCCCTATAGGGCCACCAAACCCCCCTATAGGGCCACCAGACCCCCCTATAGGGCCACTAAACCCCCTATAGGGCCACCAGACCCCCCTATAGGGCCACCAGACCCCCCTATAGGGTCACTAAACCCCCCTATAGGGCCACCAGACCCCATAAGGACACCATAATGGCCATCAAACTCCCCTATAGGGCCACCAAACCCCCCTATAGGACCACCAGACCCCACATGGACACCACAATAGCCACCAGACCCCCCTATAGGGTCACTAAACCCCCCTATAGGGCCACCAGACCCCATAAGGACACCACAATGGCCACCAAACCCCCTATAGGGCCATTAAACTCGCCTATAGGGCCACCAACCCCCCCTATAGGGTCACCAGACCTCATAAGGGCACCACAATGGCCATTAAACCCCCCTATAGGGCCACCAGAGCCCCCTATAGGGCCACCAAACCCCCTATAGGGCCACTAAACCCCCTATAGGGTCACCAGACCCCCCTATAGGGCCATTAAACCCCCCTATAGGACCACCAGATCCCATAAGGACACCACAATGGCCACCAGACCCCCTATAGGGCCACTAAACCCCTTTAGGGTCACCAGACCCCCCCTATAGGGCCACTAAACCCCCTATAGGTCCACCAGACCCCCCTATAGGGCCACTAAACCCCCTATAGGGCCAACCCGGGCTCCTTTGGGGCCACCAACCCCCCCTTTCCCCTATAGGTGTCTGCATGAAGCAACACAAGCTGCTGCTGAAGGCCATTGCTCAGGCACAGGACCACGGTGAGCCCCAATATGGGGGGGGGGAAGGGGATTAATTAACATAGGGATGCTAATGAGCAGTAATTAATGAGTACCACAAAGGGAATGTGGAGTTTAATGGTGTATATTGGGGGTTAAGTTGGGCTATAATGGTATATACTGGGAGTTAATGGTATATACTGGGGGTTAATGGTATATACTGGGGGTTAAGATGTCCTATAATGGTATATATTAGGGTTAAACAGTTCTTAATGCTATATATACTGGTATATACTGGGATTAAACTCTATATACTGGAATATACTGGGATTAAGCTGTTCCATAATGGTATATACTGGGGGTTAGGCTGTCCTTAATGGTGTATATACTGGTATATACTGGGATTCATCTCTATATACTGGTATATACTGAGATTAAGCTCTATATACAGGTATATACTGGGATTAAACTCTATGTACTGGGATTAAACTCTATATACAGGTATATACTGGATTTAAACTCTATATACTGGGATTAAACTCTATATACTGGTATATACTGGGATTAAGCTCTGTATACTGGTATATACTGGCATTAAGCTGTTCCATAATGGTATATACTGGGGGTTAAGCTGTCCTTAATGGTGTATATACTGGTATATATTGGAATTAAGCTCTATATACTGGTATATACTGGGATTAAACTCTATGTACTGGGATTAAACTCTGTATACTGGTATATACTGGGATTAAGCTCTATATACAGGTATATACTGGATTTAAACTCTATATACTGGGATTAAACTCTATATACTGGTATATACTGGGATTAAGCTCTGTATACTGGTATATACTGGCATTAAGCTGTTCCATAATGGTATATACTGGGGGTTAAGCTGTCCTTAATGGTGTATATACTGGTATATATTGGAATTAAGCTCTATATACTGGTATATACTGGGATTAAACTCTATGTACTGGGATTAAACTCTATATACTGGTATATACTGGGATTAAGCTCTATATACAGGTATATACTGGATTTAAACTCTATATACTGGGATTAAACTCTATATACTGGTATATACTGGGATTAAGCTCTGTATACTGCGATTAAACTCTATATACTGGGATTAAGCTCTATATACTGGTATATACTGGATTTAAACTCTATATACTGGTATATACTGGGGTTAAGCTCTCCCTTAATGACACACACCACGTCCGCCATCTTGCCTTCCTCCCCTCCCTCCCTCCTCCCCATAGGGCTGCTATGGCTGCGGGTGCCCTTCGTCCCTCCTCCATCAGACGATTACCTCACAATTCATTCCGCCATTGGAAAGACCCCTCCGGGCCCACAGCTCAAGGAAGGCCGTGCTTGGTATCCATGGTACCAATGGCAGCAGCCTCCAGCAGCCGCCATCGCTCGCCTCAGGCGCATCTATAAGGATTACCTCAAGGAGGAGGAGGGGGAGCAGAGAGAGGCTGAAGCCCTTAATAAAGAGCACAAAACGGGGCTTGAAATGGGGGTAAAAGGGCAGGAAAAGGGGGTAGAGGGGCAGAAAGGAGGGATAAAGGGGTGAAAATGGGGAATAAAGAGGTTTTTGTGGCTAGAAAGTGTGGTTTTTTGAGGGCTTCAAGATGGCGGCGGGGGGGGACAAAATGGCGGCCGCGCCCAGAAAATGGCGGCAAGGTGCACAAAATGGCGGCCACGCCCACAAAATGGCGGCGGAGCCCTCAAAATTGGGGCAAAACGGGGAAGAATTGGGGAGAAATAAGGATAAATTGAGGAAAAAATCAGGAAAATTGGGGGAAAAGTCGGGGAAATTTGGGAAAAAGTCGGGAAAATTGGGAAAAAATTGTGGCAGAATGAGGAAAAATGGACCAAGATGAAGAAAAAATGGTGGCTGTGTCCTCAAGATGGCGGCCACGCCCACAAAATGGCGGCGGGCCCCTCAAAATTGGGGCAAAATGGAGAGATGGGGGAAGAATTGGGGAAAAATGGGGATAAATTGGGGAAAAAATCGGGGAAATTGGGAAAAAATTGTGGCAGAATGAGGAAAAATGGACCAAGATGAAGAAAAAATGGTGGCTGTGTCCTCAAGATGGCGGCCACGCCCACAAAATGGCGGCGGGGCCCTCAAAATTGGGGCAAAATGGAGAGATGGGGGAAGAATTGGGGAAAAATGGGGATAAATTGGGGAAAAAATCGGGGAAATTGGGAAAAAATTGTGGCAGAATGAGGAAAAAATGGACCAAGATGGGGAAAAAATGGTGGCTGCGTCCTCAAGATGGCGGCCACGCCCACAAAATGGCGGCGGCGCCCTCAAAATTGGGGCAAAATGGGGATAAATTGGAGGAAAAATCGGGAAAATTGGGAAAAAATTAGGGCAGAGTGAGGAAAAATGGTGATAATAGAGAAAAAGGGAAGCAATGGGGCAAAATTAGGAAAGAGGGTGAAATTGGGGTAAAAAATGAAGAATTGTGGCAAAACGGGGAGGAGATGGAGCAGCATAAGGGGACATTGGAGTAAATTGGGTCAATTAGGGCAAAAATTGGGCAAAATTGGGGGTAAAATGCGGAAAAATGGACAAAGATGGAAAAAAAAATGGCGGCCACGCCCACAAAATGGCGGCGGCGACCTCAAGATGGCGGCCACGCCCACAAAATGGCCGCCCCCATGAGGAGGGAAGAAAAAGGGTGTATATCCCAGCGTGCACCGCGCTGCCGCGTGGTTGCTAAGGGGCGTGGCTTGTTGCTAAGGGGCGTGGCTAATTTCCAATCACTGATTGGCTGTGTGGGATTAGGGGCGTGGCTTGTTGCTATGGGCGGTTGCTAAGGGTCGGGTCCAGGCCTGGGCCTGGGCCTGGCGACGACGACGACAACGGAACCGGTACCGGGACCAGGCCCAGGCCCAGGTTAACGGTACCATGGAGTTCCCATTCGATATCACGACGGTGCTGGGAGAGCGTTTCACTGTGGTGGATCAACACTTGCAGCCCATTGGTCGACGAGGGGGCAATAACCGGTACCGGGCCTGGGTTTGAGGCCTAACTCGAGGCCTGAGGCCTAACTTGAGGCTTGAGGCCTAACCCGAGGCCTGAGGCCTAACTCGAGGCCTAGTTGGGGTTGGGGGCGCAAAGCATGATGGGAATATGGAGGGTTGTTGGCCCGGTGCATGATGGGAAGGATGGGAAGATGCCGTGAGGCATTGTGGGAAGGTGGGGGTGGGGTTTGGTGGGGGAGGGGCGACCCCATGGGGGGGGGGGGGGTCTATGGGGCGCCCCATAGGGGGATCTATGGGGTCTATGGGGTAAGGGAATCTATGGGGTGCCCCATAGGATGGTGTGGGGTGGGTCTATGGGGTGCCCTATAGGGGGGGTCTATGGGGTCTATGGGGTAAGGGAATCTATGGGGCGCCCCATAGGATGGTGTGGGGTGGGTCTATGGGGTGCCCCATAGGATGATGGGGGGGATCTATGGGGTAAGAGAATCTATGGGGTGCCCATTAGGATGGTGTGGGGGGGATCTATGGGGTAAGGGAGTCTATGGGGTAAGGGAATCTATGGGGCACCCCATAGGATAGTGGGTTGGATCTATGGGGTAAGGGAGTCTATGGGGTGCCCCATAGGATGGTGGGGGGGGATCTATGGGGCAACCCATAGGATGATGGGGGATCTATGGGTTAAGGGAATCTATAGGGCACCCCATAGGATGGTGGGGGGATCTATAGGGTGCCCCATAGGATAGTGTGGGGGGATCTATGGGGTAAGGGAATCTATGGGGTAAGGGAATCTATGGGGCGCCCCATAGGATGGTGTGGGGGGGATCTATGGGGTAAAAGAATCTATGGGGTGCCCTATAGGATGGTGTGGGGAGGGGGGAATCTATGGGGCGCCCCATAGGGGGATCTATGGGGTAAGGGAATCTATAGGGCACCCTATAGGATGTGGGGAGGGGATCTATGGGGTAAGGGAATCTATGGGGTGCCCCATAGGGGGATGGGGGGTGGATCTATGGGGTGCCCTATAGGATGTGGGGGGGGGATCTATGGGGTAAGGGAATCTATGGGGTGCCCCATAGAGCGGCCGTGGAGCAGCTGCGGATGGTGATCGATGAATTGGGGCGAGCGTCAGCCAAGGTGAGGGGGGAAAAATGGGTTAAAAAAGGGGAAAATTGGGTCAAAATGGGGCAATAAGGGGAAATATGGGGTAAAATGTGGGGAAATAGGGCTGAAATGGGGCTGAATTGGGGTAAAATGGGGGGAAATGGGGCAAAATGGGGCTGAATTGGGGCAGAATGGGGGGAAACGGGGCAATAAGGGGAAATATGGGGGGAAATTGGGGTAAAAAAGGGGAAGTTTGGGTAAAAATGGGGTGAATTTGGGGTGAAAAAGGGCAGAATTGGGGCAGGATGGGGGGAAATGGGGCAGAAATGGGGAAATATGGGGCAGAAATGGGGTAAAATGGGGGGAAATAGGGCAAAATGGGGCTGAATTGGGGCAGAATGGGGGGAAATGGGGTCGATTTGGGGTTAAAATGGGGGTAAATGGGGGTTAATTGGGGTCTATAGGGGGATATTGGGGTCCAATTGGGGTCTATAGGGGAATAAATGGGGAAATTGGGGGGTAATGGGGTGAAATGGGGTCGATTTGGGGTTGAAATGGGGGTGAATTGGGGTCTATAGGGGAATCAATGGGGCAATGGGGTGGAATTGGGGCAAAATGGGGGGAAATGGGGTAGAATTGGGGCAAATAGGGGAATATTGGGGTCAAATTGGGGTTAATAGGGGAATAAATGGGGTAATGGGGTGGAATGGGGTGGATTTGGGGTTAAAATGGGGGGAAATGGGGGTTAATTGGGGTCTATAGGGGAATATTGGGGCCCAATAGGGGTCTATAGGGGAATAAATGGGGAAATTGGGGGGTAATGGGGTGAAATGGGGTCGATTTGGGGTTAAAATGGGGGTGAATTGGGGTCTATAGGGGAATCAATGGGGCAATGGGGTGGAATTGGGGCAAAATGGGGGGCAGTGGGGTAGAATTGGGGCAAATAGGGGAATATTGGGGCCTAATTGGGGTTAATAGGGGAATAAATGGGGCAATTGGGGGGTAATGGGGTCGATTTGGGGTTAAAATGGGGGTAAATGGGGGTTAATTGGGGTCTATAGGGGGATATTGGGGTCCAATAGGGGTCTATAGGGGAATAAATGGGGAAATTGGGGGTCAATGGGGTGGAATGGGGTCGATTTGGGGTTAAAATGGGGGTGAATTGGGGTCTATAGGGGAATCAATGGGGCAGTGGGGTGGAATTGGGGCAAAATGGGGGGAAATGGAGTAGAATTGGGGCAAATAGGGGAATATTGGGGTCAAATTGGGGTTAATAGGGGAATAAATGGGGTAATGGGGTGGAATGGGGTCGATTTGGGGTTGAAATGGGGGTAAATGGGGGTTAATTGGGGTCTATAGGGGGATATTGGGGTCCAATTGGGGTCTATAGGGAATAAATGGGGAAATTGGGGTCAATGGGTTGGAATGGGGTCGATTTGGGGTTAAAATGGGGGTGAATTGGGGTCTATAGGGGAATATTGGGGTCTAATTGGGGTTATATAGGGGAATAAATGGGGCAATTGGGGGTCAATGGGGTCGATTTGGGGTTGAAATGGGGGTAAATGGGGGTGAATTGGGGTCTATAGGGGGATATTGGGGTCCAATTAGGGTCTATAGGGGAATAAATGGGGAAATTGGGGGTCAATGGGGTGGAATGGGGTCGATTTGGGGTTAAAATGGGGGTGAATTGGGGTCTATAGGGGAATCAATGGGGCAGTGGGGTGGAATTGGGGCAAAATGGGGGGAAATGGGGTAGAATTGGGGCAAATAGGGGAATATTGGGGCCCAATTGGGGTTAATAGGGGAATAAATGGGGTAATGGGGTCGATTTGGGGTTAAAATGGGGGGTAAATGGGGGTGAATTGGGGTCTATAGGGGGATATTGGGGCCCAATTGGGGTTAATAGGGGAATAAATGGGGCAATTGGGGGTCAATGGGGTCGATTTGGGGTTGAAATGGGGGCAAAATGGAGGTAAATGGGGGTGAATTGGGGGTAAATGGGGGTGAATTGGGGTCTATAGGGGATATTGGGGTCCAATTGGGGTCTATAGGGGAATCAATGGGGCAATGGGGTGGAATTGGGGCAAAATGGGGGGAAATGGAGTAGAATTGGGGCAAATAGGGGAATATTGGGGTCAAATTGGGGTTAATAGGGGAATAAATGGGGTAATGGGGTGGATTTGGGGTTGAAATGGGGGGTAAATGGGGGTTAATTGGGGTCTATAGGGGAATATTGGGGTCTAATTGGGGTTAATAGGGGAATAAATGGGGCAATTGGGGGTCAATGGGGTCGATTTGGGGTTGAAATGGGGGCAAAATGGAGGTAAATGGGGGAGAATTGGGGGTAAATGGGGGTGAATTGGGGTCTATGGGGGATATTGGGGCCCAATTGGGGTCTATATGGGAATCAATGGGGGTGAATGGGGTGTAATGGGGTTGATTTTGGGTTAAAAAACCTGTTTTTTAGGCTCAGGGTTTGTCCAGCCCCGTAACCAGCGCGTTGAGGATGGAAACCAACCAACACGTCCTATATATAATGAGGGACCCCCCGGGACCCCCCCATAGAGACCCCAAATGTGTCGTGGTTGGGTTCATTAAGGTGGGCTACAAGAAGCTCTTCCTATTGGTGAGTGTTATGGGGGTTATAGGGTGGGTTATGGGGTTATGGGGTGGGTTATGGGGTTATGGGGTGGGTTATGGGGTTAATGGGGGGGTTATGGGGTTAATGGGGGGGTTATAGGGTTATTGGGGTCTATGGGGGTTTATAGGGGGTTGTAGGGTGGGTTATGGGGGTTATAGGGTGGGTTATGGGGTTATGGGGTGGGTTATGGGGTTAATGGGGGGGTTATGGGGTTAATGGGGGGGTTATAGGGTTATTGGGGTCTATGGGGGTTTATAGGGGGTTGTAGGGTGGGTTATGGGGTTATAGGGTGGGCTATGGGGTTAATGGGGGGGTTATGGGGTTATTGGGGCCTATGGGGGTTTATAGGGGGTTATAGGGTGGGTTATGGGGTTATAGGGTGGGTTATGGGGGTTATTGGGGTCTATGGGGGGTTATAGGGGGGATATGGGGGTTTATAGGGGGTTATAGGGGGGATATGGGGGTTTATAGGGGGTTATAGGGGAGATATGGGGGTTAATGGGGTCTATGGGAGGGTTATAGGGGGACATGGGGGTTTATAGGGGGTTATAGGGGGGGATATGGGGTTATAGGAGGGATATGGGGGTTTATAGGGGGTTATAGGGGGTCTTTGGGGGTTTTGGGGGGGTTATTGGGGTCTTTGGGGGGTTATAGGGGGGATATGGGGGGTTATGGGGGTTTATAGGGGGTTATAGGGGGGTTATGGGGGTTTATAGGGGGTTATAGGGGGGATATGGAGGTTTATAGGGGGTTATGGGGGTCTATGGGGGGGTTATAGGGGGGATATGGGGGTTAATGGGGTTTATGGGAGGGTTATAGGGGGGATATGGGGGTTTATAGGGGGTTATGGGGGTTTATGGGGGGGTTATAGGGGGATATGGGGGGTTATAGGGGTTTATATGGGGGTTTATAGGGGGTTATAGGGTGGGTTATGGGGGTTATTGGGGTCTATGGGAGGGTTATAGGGGGGATATGGGGGTTTATAGGGGGTTATAGGGTGGGTTATGGGGCTATAGGGGGGGTTATGGGGTTATTGGGGTCTATGGGGGGGTTATAGGGGGGATATGGCGGTAATAGGGGGGTTATGGGGGGGGTTGGGGGTCTCCCATAGGGTTCTGGGGGCTCCCATTGGGTTCAATGGGCTCCCATTGGATTCTATGGGCTCCCATTGGATTCTATGGGCTCCCATTGGATTCTATGGGCTCCCATTGGGATCTATGGGCTCCCATTGGATTCTATGGGCTCCCATTGGGTTCCATGGGCTCCCATTGGATTCTATGGGCTCCCATTGGATTCTATGGGCTCCCATTGGATTCTATGGGCTCCCATTGGATTCTATGGGCTCCCATTGGGATCTATGGGCTCCCATTGGGATCTATGGGCTCCCATTGGATTCTATGGGCTCCCATTGGGTTCCATGGGCTCCCATTGGATTCTATGGGAGTCCTATGGGGTGTGTTCCCCTATTTAGGGTGGGGGTCCCCTGTTGTTTCCCCCTTTTAGGATCGCAGCGGTTCCCACGTGGAGGCCGAACCTCTTTGTGTGTTGGACTTTTACATCCACGAGTCCCAGCAGCGACGGGGCCGCGGCCTCGAGCTGTTCCAGCACATGCTGCAGGTCAATGGGAGTCAATGGGACCCCATAGAGAACCCCATAGACCCATAGAGAACCCCATAACCCCATAGAGAACCATTGTGACCCCATAGAGAACCATTGTGACCCCATAGAGAACCCCATAACCCCATAGAGAACCCCATAACCCCATAGAGACACATTGGGACCCCATAGAGAACCCCATAACCCCATAGAGAACCCCATAACCCCATAGAGAACCGCATAACCACATAGAGACACATTGGGACCCCATAGAGAACCCCATAACCCTATAGAGAACCATTGTGACCCCATAGAGAACCCCATAACCCCATAGAGAACCCCATAACCCTATAGAGAACCCCATAACCCCATAGAGATACATTGGGACCCCATAAAGACCCATAACCCCATAGAGAACCCCATAACCCCATAGAGAACCCCATAACCACATAGAGAACCCCATAACCCCATAGAGAACCCCATAACCCCATAGAGACACATTGTGACCCCATAGAGACCCATTGCGACCCCATAGAGACCCATTGCAACCCCACAGAGGCCCCCATAACCCCATAGACCCATTGTGACCCCATAGAGACCCACATAACCCAAAGAGACCCATTGTGACCCCATAGAGAACCCCATAACCCCATAGAGACCCATTGTGACCCCACAAAGACCCACTGTGACCCCCCAGACCCCCAATAACCCCCCCAACCCCCTCAATAACCCCCCTAGACCCCACTATGACCCCCCAAACCCCATTGTAACCCCCCCAGACCCCCATTAACACCCCAAACCCGACTATGATCCCCCAATAACCCCCCCAACCCCCTCAATATACCCCCCACCCCCCTACAGCCCCCCCCCAGACCCCCAATAACCCCCCAGACCCCCTCAATAACCCCCCCCAGACCCCATTGTGACCCCCTAGACCCCTTAATAACCCCCCCCAGACCCCTCAATAAACCCCCCACCCCCCTACAACCCTCCCATACCCCAAATAACCCCCCCAGACCCCCAATAACCCCCCAGACCCCCTCAATAAGCCCCCCACCCCCCCTACAACCCCCCCCAGACCCCAAATAACCCCTCCAGACCCACAATAACCCCCCAGACCACCAATAACCCCCCTACCCCCCCTACAACCCCCATTAACCCCAAATAACCCCCCAGACCCCTCAATATACCCCCCTACAACCCCCCCCCAGACCCCCTCACTAACCCCCCTAGACCCCCCTACAACCCCCCCATTCCCCTCTGGGATCCCTCAGACCCCCATTAACCCCCCACCCCCACTACAACCCCCCCATACCCCAAATAACCCCCCAGACCCCCAGTAACCCCCCAGACCCCTCAATATACCCCCCTACAACCCCCCCCAGACCCCAAATAACCCCCCCAGACCCCATTGTGACCCCCCCAGACCCCAAATAACCCCTCCAACCCCCTCTACAACCCCCATAGACCCCACTATGACCCCCCTAGACCCCTCAATAACCCCCCCAACCCCCTCACTAACCCCCCTAGACCCCCCTACAACCCCCCCATTCCCCTCTGGGATCCCTCAGACCCCCATTAACCCCCCACCCCCACTACAACCCCCCCATACCCCAAATAACCCCCCAGACCCCCAATAACCCCCCAGACCCCTCAATATACCCCCCTACAACCCCCCCCAGACCCCAAATAACCCCCCCAGACCCCCAATAACCCCCCAGACCCCCAATAACCCCCCAGACCCCCTCACTAACCCCCCTAGACCCCCAATAACCCCCCCATTCCCCTCTGGGATCCCTCAGACCCCCATTTACCCCCATCTTTTTGCCCCCCCCCCCCCATACACAGAGTGAGCGCGTGGACCCCCGTCGTCTGGCCGTGGATCGCCCCTCCCCAAAGCTGCTGGGCTTCCTTCAGAAGCATTACGGCCTCAAAGACCCCATCCCACAGGTAACATGGGGGGGGGGGGGCAAATAGGTTGGGATTTACCCCATAGGGGGGGCAAATAGGTTGGGATTTACCCCAAGGGGGGGCAAATAGGTTGGGATTTACCCCAAGGGGGGGGCAAATAGGCTCCAATTTACCCCAAGGGGGGGTAAATAGGTTTGAATTTACCCCAATGGGGGGCAAATAGGTTGGGATTTACCCCAAGGGGGGGGCAAATAGGCTCCAATTTACCCTCCTGGATTTGGGGGGGGCAATGGGATGTGATGGAGGGGGGGGGAGGGTGGGCAATGGGGGGCATTGGGGGTATAGGGGGCCAATGGGGGGGTATGGGGGGGCAATAGGGGTAATGGGGGGGGTAATAGGGGTATGGGGGGGTAATAGGGGTATGGGGGAGTATGGGGGGGCAATAGGGGCAATGGGGGGGTTAATAGGGGTATGGTGGATATGGGGGGGCAGGGGGGGGTAATAGGGGTATGGGGGGGTATAGGGGGGCAATAGGGGTAATGGGGGATATAGGGGGATGGGGGGGTATAGGGGGGCAATAGGGGTAATGGGGGGGTAATAGGGGTATGGGGGGGTATAGGGGGGCAATAGGGGTAATGGGGGGGCAATGGGGGTATGGGGGGGTGTGGGGTAATGGGGAGGCAATGGGGGGCATTGGGGGTATAGGGGGTCAATGGGGGGGCATGGGGGGATGTGGGGATATGTGGGGGTCAATGGGGGTATGGGGGGTGTGGGGTAATGGGGAGGCAATGGGGGGCATTGGGGGTATAGGGGGCAAATGGGGGGGGGATTGGGGGGGCAATAGGGGTAATGGGGGGGTAATAGGGGTATGGGTGGGTATGGGGGGGCAATAGGGGTAATGGGGGGGGTAATAGGGGTATGGGGGGGCAATAGGGGCAATGGGGGGTGTAATAGGGGTATGGGGGGGTATAGGGGGGCAATAGGGGCAATGGGGGGGGTAATAGGGGTATGGGGGGGCAATAGGGGCAATGGGGGGTGTAATAGGGGTATGGGGGGGTATAGGGGGGCAATAGGGGCAATGGGGTAATAGGGGTATGGGGGGTGTGGGGTGGTGATGGGGCAATGGGGGGCATTGGGGGTATAGGGGGTCAATGGGGGAGTATGGGGGGCAATAGGGGCAATGGGGGGTTAATGGGGATATGGGGGGGGTAATAGGGGTATGGGGGGTGTGGGGTAATGGGGAGGCAATGGGGGGCATTGGGGGTATAGGGGGCAAATGGGGGGGTATGGGGGGGCAATAGGGGTAATGGGGGAGGGGTAATATGGGTATGGGGGGGTAATGGGGATATAGGGGGGTAATGGGGGGCTGTGGGGTGATGGGGGGCAGTGGGGTTATAGGGGGGCTGTGGGGGTATATGGGGTCAATGGGGGCATGGGGGGTGTGGGGTGATGGGGGGGCAATAGAGGGGTATGGGGTGATGGATGAGGGGGGTAATAGAGCAGGGGGGGCAAATAACCCTGAAATTACCCCATTTTATCCCCCCCCCCATTTTAAGGTCAACAACTTTGTCATTTTCGACGGCTTTTTCTCCAACCGACCCGGTAAGTGGGGCACAAAGACCCCAATATGGGGCAGAAAGACCCCAATAAAGGGCTGAAAGACCCCAATAAGGGCACAAAGACCCCAATATGGGACATAAAGACCCCAATATGGGGCACAAAGACCCCAATAAGGGCACAAAGACCCCAATATGGGGCAGAAAGACCCCAATAAGGGCACAAAGACCCCAATGTGGGGCACAAAGACCCCAATAAGGGCATAAAGACCCCAATAAGGGGCATAAAGACCCCAATATGGGGCACAAAGACCCCAATGTGGGGCACAAAGACCCCAATAAGGGCATAAAGACCCCAATATGGGGCATAAAGACCCCAATATGGGGCACAAAGACCCCAATAAGGGCACAAAGACCCCAATATGGGGCTGAAAGACCCCAATAAGGGGCACAAAGACCCCAATAAGGGGCACAAAGACCCCAATATGGGGCATAAAGACCCCAATAAAGGCACAAAGACCCCAATAAGGGGCTGAAAGACCCCAATGTGGGGCATAAAGACCCCAATAAGGGGCACAAAGACCCCAATATGGGGCATAAAGACCCCAATAAGGGGCATAAAGACCCCAATATGGGGCTGAAAGACCCCAATAAGGGGCAGAAAGACCCCAATAAGGGGCACAAGGACCCCAATAAGGGGCTGAAAGACCCCAATATGGGGCATAAAGACCCCAATAAGGGCACAAAGACCCCAATAAAGGGCACAAAGACCCCAATATGGGGCTGAAAGACCCCAATAAGGGCACAAAGACCCCAATATGGGGCACAAAGACCCCAATAAGGGGCTGAAAGACCCCAATAAGGGTCATAAAGACCCCAATATGGGGCACAAAGACCCCAATGAGGGGCATAAAGACCCCAATATGGGGCACAAAGACCCCAATATGGGGCTGAAAGACCCCAATAAGGGCACAAAGACCCCAATATGGGGCACAAAGACCCCAATAAGGGGCATAAAGACCCCAATAAGGGCACAAAGACCCCAATATGGGGCTGAAAGACCCCAATATGGGGCATAAAGACCCCAATGAGGGGCACAAAGACCCCAATGAGGGGCACAAAGACCCCAATGAGGGGCACAAAGACCCCAATCTGGGGCACAAAGACCCCAATAAGGGGCTGAAAGACCCCAATAAGGGGCACAAAGACCCCAATATGGGGCTGAAAGACCCCAATAAGGGGCACAAAGACCCCAATATGGGGCTGAAAGACCCCAATAAGGGGCTGAAAGACCCCAATAAGGGGCAAAAAGACCCCAATGAGGGGCACAAAGACCCCAATATGGGGCACAAAGACCCCAATGAGGGGCATAAAGACCCCAATATGGGGCACAAAGACCCCAATATGGGGCTGAAAGACCCCAATAAGGGCACAAAGACCCCAATATGGGGCACAAAGACCCCAATAAGGGGCATAAAGACCCCAATAAGGGCACAAAGACCCCAATATGGGGCTGAAAGACCCCAATATGGGGCATAAAGACCCCAATAAGGGCACAAAGACCCCAATATGGGGCACAAAGACCCCAATAAGGGGCTGAAAGACCCCAATATGGGGCTGAAAGACCCCAATAAGGGGCACAAAGACCCCAATATGGGGCTGAAAGACCCCAGTGTGGGGCTGAAAGACCCCAATAAGGGGCTGAAAGACCCCAATATGGGGCACAAAGACCCCAATATGGGGCACAAAGACCCCAATGAGGGGCACAAAGACCCCAATGAGGGGCACAAAGACCCCAATGTGGGGCATAAAGACCCCAATATGGGGCACAAAGACCCCAATAAGGGGCTGAAAGACCCCAATAAGGGGCACAAAGACCCCAATATGGGGCTGAAAGACCCCAATATGGGGCACAAAGACCCCAATATGGGGCACAAAGACCCCAATAAGGGGCACAAAGACCCCAATAAGGGGCACAAAGACCCCAATATGGGGCTGAAAGACCCCAATAAGGGGCTGAAAGACCCCAATAAGGGGCAAAAAGACCCCAATATGGGGCACAAAGACCCCAATATGGGGCACAAAGACCCCAATAAGGGGCTGAAAGACCCCAATGTGGGGTATTAAAGTGGGGGGGGGGGGGTCTGTAGGGTGGACCCCCCCACTTACAGACCCCCCCCCCCCCCCCATCAGCGCCCCCCACTCGCCGCCCCCCCCAGCGCCGACCGGAAGAGGAAATCAAACCTTACTCCTCCTCAGACCGAGACTGTGAGTGAATGAATGAATTGAATATGAATGGGGAGGAGCGTGGGAAAGTCGTGGCTTAGCCACGCCCACTTCCTCTCCGCCAACCAATCGCATCGCAGTTTTAAAAGAAGAGGAGGAGCCACCGTGGCCATTCAACTTAACGCCGGGTCGAACCGGGGGGTCCCCATTGAGGGGAACTTTACGCCCCTTCCTCCGTCGTGGCCCCATAGATGAGGACCCACGGCCCGATGTGGGGCAGCAGCGACGTGCCAGGTGGGCCCCCCCCTCATCACCCCCCCCATGCCTTAATATTGACCTTTTGGGGCTTATTTAGACCCATTTTGTTGCTCTCTTTGCAGTTCGCTCGGCCGCATCGGACGCTGAGATCAATGGGATCGATTCGCTGCCCCATAGAGTGTAGGAGGGAGGGGGAGGGCACCCATTGGTTTCCATTGCTGCCCCATAGGGTCCCTATTCCCACCCCACAGCCCCTATTGGTGCCCATTGCTGCCCTATAGGGTCCCTATTCCCACCCCATATCCCCCATGGGTGCCCATCCCAGCCCCACAGCCCCTATTGGTGCCCATTGCTGCCCCATAGGGTCCCTATTCCCACCCCACAGCCCCTATTGGTGCCCATTGCTGCCCCATAGGGTGCCTATTCCTGCCCCATAGCACCCTTGGAGGTCACTGTCCCCACCCTATGAGTCCCCTGCCCCATAAGTCCCATGGGTGCCCATTGCTGCCCCATAGGGTCCCAATCCCCACCCAAAGCCCCTATGGGCATCCCTCCCTGCCCCATAGCCCCCATGGGTGCCCCTCTCTGTGCCCCATATCTCCCATGGGGTTCCCAATCCCCCTCTGTCCCCCCATTTTGGGGTCGTCTCAATAAATCAATGGACCCTTTGCTCTCTGCCTTTGCTGTGTCTTAATGCTCCCCTTTAAGGCGTTGCCCCTTTAAGACAGTCCCCCCTTTAAGCCCTTGCCCCTTTAAGACGTTCCCCCCTGAAGGCGTTGCCCCTTTAAGCCGTTGCCCCTTTAAGACGGTCCCTCCTTTACGACGTTGCCCCTTTAAGACGGTCCTTCCTTTAAGGCGTTGCCCCTTTAAGACGTTGCCCCTTTAAGACGGTCCCCCCCTGAAGGCGTTGCCCCTTTAAGCCCCGCCCCCTCCTCTCGGTCACCTTCCCAAACCCCGCAACGCCGCACTGCGCATGCGTCGCACACTTAGGCCGGAAGTGCCTTTACCCACAACCGGAAGTAGCTTCACCTCTTTCCGGAAGTTCCCATGCCATCAACCGGAAGTACCTCCATACCAAACCGGAACTGCCCTTACAGGTAACCGGAAGTAGCCTCACGCCAAGCCGGAAGTGACGTAAAGCGCAGGCGCAGTGCGGTGCCGGTACCTGTGAGGTGAAGGGAAATAAGGGGCCGTTGTTTGAGGCCCGGTTCGGTTCGGGGATGCTCCGGCACCGAACCGCCGCTACGGCCCGATTGAGATCGGCCTGGACCGGGATGGGGGCGGCCTGGAACGAAACGGGGCCGGAAACGAGACGGTACCGGAGCAGGCCGCAGGTAAAGGGGGAGAGTGGGCGTGGTTATGGTAATGAGGAGGGCGGAGTTATGCTAATGAGGAGGGTGTGGTTTGAAGGGAGGGGGACGCGGGTGAGTGAGGGGGCGGGGTTATGCTAATGAGCTGAGGGGGTGTTCATGGGTGTCGGTGGTGGTTATGGTAATGAGGGCGGGGATATGCTAATGAGGGTGTGGTTTAAGGGCGTATGTGAGAGCGAGGGGGCGTGGATATGCTAATGAGGTGTAATTTGGTGGTTGTTTATGTTAATGAGGAAGGCGTGGATATGCTAATGAGGTGTTAATGGGGGGTTGTTTGTGTTAATGAGGAAGGCGTGGTTATGCTAATGAGATGGGTGTGTTTAGAGGGGGCTGTGTTATGTTAACGAGGAGGGCGTGGCTATGCTAATGAGGTGGGCGTGCTTTATGGTGGTATGTTAACAAGGAGGGTGTGAATATGCTAATGAGGACGGTGTTTTAAGATGAGCGTGGTTATGCTAATGGCAGGTGTGTCCGTAAGCGGGCGTGGTTATGCTAATGAGGTCGTTTTAATGGGCGTGACTATGCTAATGAAGAACTTGTCTTAATGGGCGTGGTTGTGCTAATGAGACGCGGGGTTTTAAAATGGGCGTGGCTATGCTAATGAAGAGGGTGTGGTTTGGGGGGAATGAGACAGCGAAGGGGCGTGGTTATGCTAATGAGGGTGGGGGTTGTTTGAAAGGGGCGTGGTTATGCTAATGAGGTGGGCGTGGTTTGGATACGGCAGCCCCCCCTTTATAATCCAGGACCTCCCCTTGGGCCGAAGCTGCATCTCGTCCCCTCCCCCCCTCCTCCGTGGGGTCCCTCGTGTCCCCCCCCTCCGCCCCCCCCCATATCTCCCCCCACCCCCCCACCTCCCTCCTCCCCATTTACCCCCCTCCCCCCCAATTTTCCCCCCCCCGGATGTTGAACTCACCACGGTGGATGGACGACGTGAAGACGACATCGCCGTCACCGAGACCCCGGATCCCCCCCCCCTTATTTCCCCTTCATCCCTCCTCCTCCTCCTGCGGACCCCCACCCCGGCCTTTAATGCCCCCCCCCCACCCCCAGCCCAACACGGACCCCCCACCCCAACCCCCACCTCGACTCGACGCCCCCCACCCAGTATGGAGGAACATCTGGCTGTCATGCATGAGAAGCTGAGACATGAGGTTTGGGGGGGGGATAGGGGGGGAATGGGGGGTCTAAGGGGGTCTGGGGGGGTAATGGGGGGACATGGGGGGGTAATGGGAGGTCTAAGGGGGTCTAGTGGGGAGTATGGGGGGACATAAGGGGGAATAGGGGGGTCTAAGGGGGTCTGGGGGGGGTAATGGGGGGACATGGGGGGGTAATGGGGGGTCTAAGGGGGTCTGGGGGGGACTATGGGGGGACATAAGGGGGAATAGGGGGGGTCTGGGGGGGTCTGGGGGGGTAATGGGGGGACATAGGGGGGTAATGGGGGGTCTAAGGGGGTCTGGGGGGGTAATGGGGGGACATGGGGGGTCTAAGGGGGTCTAGGGGGGGTCTGGGGGAATAATGGGGGGGGTAATGGGGGGACATTGGGGGTCTAAGGGGGTCTGGGGGGGTAATGGGGGGACATAGGTGGACATAAGGGGGAATAGGGGGGTCTGGGGGGATAATGGGGGTAATGGGGGAGGTAATGGGGGGACATGGGGGGTCTGGGGGGGGTAATGGGGGGACATGGGGGGACATAAGGGGGTCTGGGGGGAAGTATGGGGGGGGACATAAGGGGGAATAGGGGGGTCTGGGTGGATAATGGGGGGTAATGGGGAGGTAATGGGGGGACATGGGGGGGTAATGGGGGGTCTAAGGGGGTCTAGTGGAGAGTATGGGGGGACATAAGGGGGAATAGGGGGGTCTAAGGGGGTCTGGGGGGGGTAATGGGGGGACATGGGGGTTCTAAGGGGGTCTGGGGAAGTAATGGGGGGACATGGGGGGTAATGGGGGGTCTAAGGGGGTCTGGAGGGGGTAATGGGGGGACATAAGGGGGAATGGGGGGGTCTGGGGGGGTTAGGATGGGTATGGGGGGGATTTGGGGGGTCTGGGGGGGAGTATGGGGGGACATAAGGGGGAATAGGGGGGACAATGGGGGGTAATGGGGTGGTAATGGGGGGTCTAAGGGGGTCTGGGGGGGTAATGGGGGGACATGGGGGGTCTAAGGGGGTCTGGGGGGGAGTATGGGGGGACATAAGGGGGAATAGGGGGGATAATGGGGGGTAATGGGGTGGTAATGGGGGTTCTAAGGGGGTCTGGGGGGGTAATGGGGGGACATAAGGGGGAATAGGGGGGTCTGGGGGGATAATGGGGGGTAATGGGGGGACATGGGGGGAATGGGGGGTTTTGGGGGGGGGTCTGGGGTATTAGGGGGGATTTGGGGCAGTTATGGGGCTCTATGGGGACATTATGGGGACGCAATGGGGACCCTGTAGGCCCTCTATGAGGATGGGGGCCCTATAGGGACCCTATGGGGCCATTATGGGGTCTCTGTCCCCCCTTTTCCCCCCCCAGCTCCCCAATTTCCTGCTGAAGATCCCCGATTACGGGCTGTATTCCCACGACGTGGAGTTCATCAACCACCACCTGCGGCTGCACACGAGGTCAGCGCCCCATAGATCTATGGGGCAGCCCCATAGCGTGTGGGGATGAGGTGGCGCTGTGTCCCAGCCATTGCTGTGTCCTTATAGGGTCCATGGGGCGCTGTGTGTCCCTATAGGGCTGCGCTCTATGGGGTGCCATGTCCCTATAGGGCCGTACCCTCTATGGGGTGCTGTGTGTCCCTATAGGGCTGCGCTCTATGGGGTGCCATGTCCCTATAGGGCCATGCCCTCTATGGGGTGCTGTGTGTCCCTATAGGGCTGTGCCCTCTATGGGGTGCTGTGTGTCCCTATAGGGCCGTGCCCTCTATGGGGTGCTGTGTGTCCCTACAGGGCTGCGCTCTATGGGGTGCCATGTCCCTATAGGGCCGTGCCCTCTATGGGGTGCTGTGTGTCCCTATAGGGCTGCGCTCTATGGGGTGCCATGTCCCTATAGGGCCGTGCCCTCTATGGGGTGCTGTGTGTCCCTATAGGGGCTGCCTGCAGTACCATCTATTACCCTTAGGGGGCGCTATATCTCTATAGTGCCGCCTGCAGTACCATCTATTCCCATTAGGTGGCTCTGTCCTTATAGGGTCTGTATAGGGATCCTTATAGGGGTGCTGTATCCCTATAGGGGCTGCCTGTAGTACCACCTACTACCCTTAGGGGGCGCTATATCCCTATAGGGCTGCCTGCAGTACCACCTACTACCCTTAGGGGGCGCTATATCTCTATAGGGCCGCCTGCAGTACCATCTATTCCCATTAGGTGGCGCTGTCCTTATAGGGTCTGTATAGGGATCCTTATAGGGGTGCTGTATCCCTATAGAGACTGCCTGCAGTACCACCTATTACCATTAGAGGGCGCTGTGTCCCATAGGCTCTACCTGCAGTACCATCTATTACCACTAGGTGGCGCTGTGTCCCATAGGCTCTACCTGCAGTACCATCTATTACTCTTAGGGGGCGCTATATCTCTATAGGGCTGCCTGCAGTACCATCTACTACCACTAGGTGGCGCTGTCCTTATAGGGCCGCGCTATAGGGCCGTGCTATATGGCCGCGCTCTATAGGGCGCTGTATCTCCCATAGGGGCCGTGTCCTTTACCAGCTGGCGGTGTCGCTGTGCTGTGCCGTGCTGTGTCCTTATGGGGTGCTATGCCTTCAGTACCATCTATTCCCATTAGGTGGTGCTGTCCTTATAGGGCCACGCTATGGGGTGCTGTATCCCTATAGGGGCTGCCTGTAGTACCACCTACTACCCTTAGAAGGCGCTATATCTCTATAGGGCTGCCTGCAGTACCATCTATTACCCTTAGGGGGGGCTATATCTCTATAGGGCTGCCTGCAGTACCACCTATTACCATTAGGAGGTGCTATGTCTATAGGGCTGCCTGCAGTACCACCTATTACCACTAGTTGGCGCTGTGTCCCATAGGCTCTACCTGCAGTACCATCTATTACCATTAGGTGGCGCTGTCCTTATAGGGCAGCGCTATGGGGTGCTGTATCCCTATAGGGGCTGCCTGTAGTACCACCTACTACCCTTAGGGGGCGCTATGTCTATAGGGCCGCCTGCAATACCACCTATTACCACTAGGTGGCGCTGTGTCCCATAGGCTCTACCTGCAATACCAACTATGACCACTAGGTGGCGCTGTCCTTATAGGGCCGCAGTGTATCCCTATAGGGCATTGCTATATGGCCACGCTCTATAGGGCGCTGTGTCTCCCATAGGGGCCGTGTCCTTTACCAGCTGGCGGTGTCGCTGTGTATGGTGCCTTATAGGGTGCTATATCCCTATAGGGCTGCCTGCAGTACCATCTATTCCCATTAGGTGGCGCTGTCCTTATAGGGCCATGCTATGGGGTGCTGTATCCCTGTAGGGGCTGCCTGTAGTACCACCTACTACCCTTAGGGGGCGCTATGTCTATAGGGCCGCCTGCAGTACCATCTATTACCCTTAGGGGGCGCTATGTCTCTATAGGGCTGCCTGCAGTACCACCTATTACCCTTAGGGGGCACTATGTCTCTATAGGGCTGCCTGTAGTACCACCTACTACCCTTAGGGGGCGCTATGTCTCTATAGGGCTGCCTGTAGTACCACCTACTACCCTTAGGGGGCGCTATATCTCTATAGGGCCGCCTGCAGTACCATCTATTACCCTTAGGGGGCGCTATGTCTATAGGGCTGCCTGCAGTACCATCTATTACCCTTAGGGGGCGCTATGTCTCTATAGGGCTGCCTGCAGTACCACCTACTACCCTTAGGGGGCGCTATATCTCTATAGGGCTGCCTGCAGTACCACCTACTACCCTTAGGGGGCGCTATGTCTCTATAGGGCTGCCTGCAGTACCATCTATTACCCTTAGGCGGCGCTATGTCTCTATAGGGCTGCCTGCAGTACCACCTGCTACCACTAGGTGGCGCTGTCCTTATAGGGCCGCGCTATATGGCCGCGCTCTATATGGCGCTGTGTCTCCCATAGGGGCCGTGTCCTTTACCAGCTGGCGGTGTCGCTGTGCCGTGCCGCGGTGTTCGGTTACTTTGCCGGTGTCCGGATGGAGGTGCTGGCGCTGACGCGGCACCCGGAGCTGGGCTGTATCCGTGCTCGATGGCGCCTGGTCGGGGTCCCCTTCCACCTGTGTCTGCTGCGCTTCTACCGCCGCGACAAGCGCGACCTGCTACGGTCAGTGCGGTAACGGGGTCACCAGTCACATCTATGGGGCATCAATGGCATCTATGGGTCACTAATGGCACCTATGGGTCATCAATGGCATCTATGGGGCACCGGTGACATCTATGGGTCAGCAATGGCATCTATGGGTCACTATTAACATCTATGGGTCACTAATGGCACCTATGGGTCACCATTGACACCTATGGGTCATCAATGGCATCTATGGGTCACTATTAACATCTATGGGTCATCAATGGCATCTATGGGTCACCATTAACATCTATGGGTCATCAATGGCATCTATGGGTCACTATTAACATCTATGGGTCATCAATGGCATCTATGGGTCACTAATGGCACCTATGGGTCATCATTGAGACCTATGGGTCATCAATGAGATCTATGGGTCATCAATGGCATCTATGGGTCATCAATGGCATCTATGGGTCACTAATGGCATCTATGGGTCACCAGTGAGACCTATGGGTCATCAATGGCATCTATGGGTCACTATTAACATCTATGGGTCATCAATGGCATCTATGGGTCACCATTAACATCTATGGGTCATCAATGGCATCTATGGGTCACCATTAACATCTATGGGTCATCAATGGCACCTATGGGTCACCATTAACATCTATGGGTCATCAATGGCATCTATGGGTCACCATTAACATCTATGGGTCATCAATGGCATCTATGTGTCACCATTAACATCTATGGGTCATCAATGGCATCTATGGGTCACCATTGACATCTATGGGTCATCAATGGCATCTATGGGTCACTATTAACATCTATGGGTCACCATTGACACCTATGGGTCCCCATTGTCCCTAATGTCCCCACTGCCCCCCACTGTCCCCATTATCCCCCCTACCCCCATTGTCCCCATTGCCCCCTATTGTCCCTAATGTCCCCATTGCCCCCCATATCCCCCCATTGCCCCCCAGATCCTACTATTGTCCCTAATGTCCCCATTGCCCCCAATACCCCCCCATTGCCCCCCAGATCCTACTATTGTCTCTAATGTCCCCATTGCCCCCATATCCCCCATTGCCCCCTATTGTCCCTAATGTCCCCATTGCCCCCCATATCCCCCCATTGCCCCCTATTGTCCCTATTGTCCCTAATGTCCCCATTGCCCCCATATCCCCCCATATCCCCCCAGATCCTACGACGCGTTCTCCACCTTCACTCTGAACGCAGAGGGGCTGATCTGCATCCACCGTGTGGACAAGGTAATGCAGGGGACATAAGGGGGGGGGGGCACGCACACATATATATAGGGTTCAGGAGACCCCCCCCACCTTTAACCCCCCCATATCCCCCCCCCACAGCTCACCCCGGCCCCCACATCCATCCCCGAGGCCAAGAAGCTGCTGGTGGCTGCGTTGACGCTGACCCTGACGGAGACATTGCACCCTATGGGACCCCCCGGTGCCACCTGAGACCCCCCCCCATATTAAAACCCCAAACCCCCCCCCCCATTAAAAACCCCATAAATGAATGTACAGAATAAAGGGAACGTGATGAAACCGCTCTCCATCCAGCTCTTTGCATTGGGGATATACCAGCCCCACCAACCCCATTTTAACCCCCCCCTTACCCCATTATATACCCCCCACCCCATTATATGCCCCCCCACCCCATTATATGCCCCCCACCCTATTATACCCCCCCCCCCCCCATGTCTCAGCCCAGCTCCTGGCGGCTCTTTCCCACTTTCTTGGGCATCTTCCTGCCCACGTTGTCCTCCAGCTCCTTGGCCTGGTAATAATGGGGGGCCACCTCCAGCAGCCACGCGCTGTCGATCTCCAGCACCTGGGGGGGGGGACACAACAATGGACCCCAATGGACCCCACCCCATTGACCCCATAGATCCCATCATATCAACCCCATCATCCCCACCCCATAGACCCCACCATCCCCATAGACCCAATCATCCCCATAGACCCCATCATCCCCACCCCATAGACCCCATCATCCCCATAGACCCCATCATCCCCACCCCATAGACCCCATCATCCCCACCCCATAGACCCCATCATCCCCACCCCATAGACACCATTATCCCCATTATCCCCACCCCATAGACCCTATCATCCCATAGACCCCATCATCCCCATCCCATAGACCCCACCATCTCCATCCCATTCCCTCCCACCCCATTATCCCCATCCCCACCCACCCCATTACTCCCCTTTTCCCTCCCACCCCATCACCCACATCCCCCCCACTCCATTACCCCCCCATTAATACACCCCCCCACGTCCTCCCACCCCATTACCCCCT
>NW_028189017.1:32316-102872 GCF_054131305.1 Coturnix japonica | reverse complement strand
GGGAACACCCATAGGGAACACCCATAGGGGACACCCATAGGGGACACCCATAGGGGACACCCATAGGACACAGTGGGATACCAATAGGGGATAACAGGGACACCCAAAGGGATGGGGACACCCATAGGGGACAGTGGGACCCCCATAGGGGATACCCATAGGGGACACCCATAAAAAATACCCATAGGGAACACCCATAGGGGACACCCATAGGGATGTGGACACCCATAGAGATCAATAGAGACACCCATTGGGATGGGGACCCCCATAGGGGCCAATGTTGGCACTCACTGCTCGGACGCGAGGATCATCTTGGCCAACATGGGCTCCACCGGCAGCTCGGCCATTCGCCGGCCCAGCTGGGGACACCACGAACAACCATTAACAACCAGTAACCCATCCCAGTCCATCCCAGTCCACCCCATTCCCATCCCATTCCCATCCCAGTCCATCCCATCCCATCCCATCCCCATCCCAGTCCACCCCATCCCCATCCCATCCCCATCCCCATCCCATTCCCAGTCCACCCCATCCCCATCCCATCCCCATCCCATTTCCATTCCATCCCATTCCCATCCCATTCCCACCCCACCCCATCCCATTCCCACCCCATTCCCCCCCACTCCCCCCATCCCCCCCCACACCGTGGTGAGCTCCCCGAGGTGGTTGAGTGCCCCCAGTGCATAGAGCTGCTCCAGCGCCAGCAGCAGCGCCTCGTGGGGGGGGGGGTCCAGGAAGTCGAAGTGGATGAGGTCATTGATACCTGGGGGGGGGCACACAATGTCAGCCCCCAACAGACCCCCCCACACACCCCATACCCCCCTACTGACCCTATACCCCCCCCCACAGACCCCATACCCCCCCCTCCCGGCCCCACACCCCCCTACAGACCCTTACAGCCCCCTACCGACCCTACAGCCCCCTAAAGACCCCCTACAACCCCCCATCACTGACCCCAAAACCCCCTCAAAGACCCCCTAGCCCCCCACAGAACCTATACCCCCCTACAGCCCCCCCACAGACCCTCTATGGGTCCACCCCTACAGACCCACACCCCCCCAACCGACCCTATACCCCCTTCACCGACCCCACACTCCCCCCACAGACCCCTCCCACCCCCATAGTCCCCACACCGCCCCCCATAGACCCCATGGGCCCCACACGGCCCCATAGTCCCCACACCGTTCTATAGGCCCCACCCCACCCCCCATAGGCCCCATAGGCCCCACACGGCCCCATAGGCCCCACACCGCCCCATAGGCCCCACACTGCCCCCCATAGGCCCCATAGGCCCCACACCACCCCATGGGCCCTATAGTCCCCATAGTCCCTTCTGTGCCCCCCATCCCATAGGCCCCACACTGCCCCATAGGCCCTATAGTCCCCATAGGGCCCCACACCGCCCCATAGGCCCCACTCTGCCCCATAGACCCTATAGACCCCACAGACCCCATAGATCCCACACTACCCCATAGACCCTATAGACCCCATACACCCCACACCACCCCATATACCCCATAGACCCCATAGTCCCCTCTGTGCCCCATATCCCATAGGCCCCACACCACCCCCCATAGACCCCATAGTCCCCACAGTCCCCTCTGTGCCCCATATCCCATAGACCCCATAGGCCCCACACCACCCCATAGGCCCCATATACCCCATAGGCCCCATAGACCCCATAGGCCCCACAGGCCCCCTCACCGCCTCATAGGCCCCATAGGTCCCACACTGCCCCCCATAGGCCCCATAGGCCCCACACCACCCCATAGACCCCATATGCCCGATAGACCCCATATGCCCGATAGACCCCATAGGCCCCACACCACCCCATAGGCCCCATAGGCCCCATATACCCCATAGGCCCCACACCACCCCATATACCCCATAGACCCCATAGGCCCCACACCACCCCATAGTCCCCATAGTCCCCTCTGTGCCCCATATCCCATAGACCCCATAGGCCCCACACCACCCCATAGACCCCATAGACCCCATATACCCCGTAGACCCCATAGGCCCCATATACCCCATAGACCCCATAGGCCCCACATCACCCCATAGGCCCCATAGGCCCCACATCACCCCATAGACCCCACATCACCCCATAGGCCCCATAGGCCCCACATCACCCCATAGACCCCATAGGCCCCATAGGCCCCACATCACCCCATAGACCCCATAGGCCCCACATCACCCCATAGGCCCCATAGGCCCCACATCACCCCATAGACCCCATAGGCCCCACATCACCCCATAGGCCCCATAGGCCCCACATCACCCCATAGGCCCCATAGGCCCCACATCACCCCATAGACCCCATAGGCCCCACATCACCCCATAGACCCCATAGGCCCCACATCACCCCATAGACCCCATAGGCCCCACACTACCCCCCATAGGCCCCATAGGCCCCACATCACCCCATAGACCCCATAGGCCCCACATCACCCCATAGGCCCCATAGGCCCCACATCACCCCATAGGCCCCACATCACCCCATAGGCCCCATAGGCCCCGCACACACCGAGGCTCTTGAGCAGCAGCACGAGGCAGCCCAGATCCGCGCGTTGTATTTCGGGCACCGCCGTCTCCTCCAGCTCGTGCTGGAACGCCCAGGCCGTGTACAGCCGGAAACACTTCCCAGGGGCAACACGGCCTGCCCGCCCTGCGCGCTGATTGGCTGAGGCCTAAAGGGGCGGAGACGAGCGTGAGGTGATCTGAGAGCTGATTGGATGAGAGGGTTGGGCGGGAAATGAGGCCTAAAGGGGCGGGAAAGGAGGCCTAAAGGGGCGGAGACGAGCGTGAGGTGATCTGAGAGCTGATTGGATGAGGCCTAAAGGGGCGGAGACAAGCGTGAGGTGATCTGAGCGCTGATTGGATGAGGCCTAAAGGGGCGGAGACAAGCGTGAGGTGATCTGAGCGCTGATTGGATGAGGGGGTTGGGCGGGAAATGAGGCCTAAAGGGGCGGAGACGAGCGTGAGGTGATCTGAGAGCTGATTGGATGAGGCCTAAAGGGGCGGGAATTGAGGCCTAAAGGGGCCGAGACAAGCGTGAGGTGATCTGAGAGCTGATTGGCTGAGGCCCTAAAGGGGCGGAGACGAGCGTGAGGTGATCTGAGAGCTGATTGGATGAGGGGGTTGGGCGGGAAATGAGGCCTAAAGGGGCGGAGACGAGTGTGAGGTGATCTGCGCGCTGATTGGATGAGGGGGTTGGGCGGGAAATGAGGCCTAAAGGGGCGGAGACAAGTGTGAGGTGATCTGAGAGCTGATTGGCTGAGGCCTAAAGGGGCGGGAATTGAGGCCTAAAGGGGCGGAGACCAGCGTGAGGTGGTCTGAGTGCTGATTGGATGAGGTCTAAAGGGGCGGGAATTGAGGCCTAAAGGGGCGGAGACAAGAGTGAGGTGATCTGAGCGCTGATTGGATGAGGGGGTTGGGCGGGAAATGAGGCCTAAAAGGGCGGATACCGGTGTGAGGTGATCTGAGAGCTGATTGGATGAGGCCTAAAGGGGTGGAGACGGGTGTGAGGTGATCTGAGAGCTGATTGGCTGAAATTGGCAGAGATATAATGGGATGGAGATGGAGTCTGAGGAGATCTCCGCACTGATTGGCTGAGGACTGCATGGGTATGATAGGATGGCTATGGGCCTCACATCTATGGGTGCTTATAGGGGCTATGGGGCACTTATGGGGTTTTGATGGGGTTATGGGGTGATGGTTATGGGGCTATGGGGCACTTATGGGGTTATGGGGCTATGGGGCCTATGGGGTTGTTGGGAGCTTAAGGGGCTATGGGGGCTATGGGGATGTGAGGTGTCTATTGGGTTATGGGGTTATGGGGCACTTATGGGGTCTTGATGGGGTTATGGGGTGATGGTTATGGGGTTATAGGGCACTTATGGGGTTATGGGGTGATGGTTATGGGGCTATGGGGCCTATGGGGTTGTTGGGAGCTTATGGGTATATGGGTCTATGGGGCTGTGGGGCACTTATGGGGCTATGGGGCCAAGGCTTATGGGGATGTGGGGTGCTTATGGGGTTATGGGGCACTTATGGGGCTATAGGGTTACAGGTTATGGGTATGTGTGTTGCTTATGAACCTATGGGGCACTTATGGGGTGATGGTTATGGGGTTACATGGCACTTATGGGGCTCTTATGTCCCTATGTGTCAGCATGGAGGTCTGTCCCTAGGGGGCGCTGTTACCCGTGAGCAGGGAGTGACGATGAGCGACTCCATCCCAGTCCTTGCGCTGTAACTCTTCTGCTTACAGAACCCGGGATCCAGCACATACACGATCCCGTCGATGGTCAGCGACGTCTCTGCGATGTTCGTGGCCACCACCACCTTTATAAGGGACCCGTAAGCCACGCCCACTTCCGGGACACGCCCACATCGAGCTCCGCCCACTTCCGGTACGAACCCCATTGCGCTCCACCCACTTCCGGGTTAGTGCCCATTGGGCCCCCGCCCACTTCCGGATCAGCCACCATTAAAGCTCCGCCCACTTCCGGTATTGACTCTCATTAAGCCCCTCCCACTTCCGCGTTGAATCCGCTCACGTGACCTCCGCACTCTCTTAAAGGGGCAACGCCTCCCACCGTGCCACCTTCCCTCCCTTAAATGGGCAATGGAGGTGGGCCCACACTCTTAAAGGAGCCTCGCATCCTCTCTTAAAGGGGCAATGTCTCCCATCGTGCCACATTCCCTCCCTTAAGTGGGCAATGCGTTCTTTGTGGGGTGGGCCCACATGGTCTTAAAGGGGCCACGCCCCACCCTATGTCACACCCTCTTCCCTTAAAGGGGCAATGCATCTCTGTGGGGTCAGCCCCAAGTTCTTAAAGGGGCAATTCATTTTGTGGTGTGTGCCCACACCCTTTCTTAAGGGGGCAACACCCCTCCCCAGACCACACCCTCTCTTAAAGGGCCAACACCCCTCAGACCCGCACCCCCCCTCTTAAAGGGGCAACACACACTCTGCGAGGTGGGCCCACCCCCTACCCCCAAAACCCTTCTCTTAAAGGGCCAGCGCTCACTTTCCGGGCTCCGGGCGGCGTGGGCTCGAAGATCCGAGCCTGCATGTCTGAAGGGAGGTTGGCGTAGATGGGCAGCACCAGCAGCTCCGCCATCTTGGAGCCCAGGCGACGGCAGCGCTCCTGGAGCAGCTCCACGCAGGCCTCAATCTCCTCCTATGGGGGGGATATGGGGGGGTCAGGGACAATATAAGGGGGGGCGGGGGTTGGGGACACCATAGGGGGACATTAAAGGGATAGAAGGGGGGTTGGGGGCACCATAAAGGGACATTAAAGGGATGGGGGGGGATAGGGGCTCCATAAGGGGACATTAAAGGGATGGGGGGGGGTTGGGGGCTCCATAGGGGGACATTAAAGGGATGGGGGGGGGAGGGGACGCCATAGGGGGGGACATTAAAGGGATGGGGGGGGATAGGGGCTCCATAAGGGGACATTAAAGGGATGGGGGGGGTTGGGGACACCATAAGGGGGACATTAAAGGGATGGGGGGGGTTGGGGGCACCATAAAGGGACATTAAAGGGATGGGGGGGGATAGGGGCTCCATAAGGGGACATTAAAGGGATGGGGGGGGTTGGGGACACCATAAGGGGGACATTAAAGGGATGGGAGGGGGGTTGGGGGCACCATAGGGGGACATTAAAGGGATGGGGGGGGTTGGGGGCTCCATAGGGGGACATTAGGGGGATAGGGGGGGGTTGGGGTCACCATAGGGGGACATTAAAGGGATAGAAAGGGGGTTGGGGGCTCCATAGGGGGACATTAAAGGGATGGGGGGGGGGTTTGGGGTCACCATAGGGGGACATTAAAGGGATAGGGGGGGTTGGGGGCTCCATAAGGGGATATTAGAGGGATGGGGGGGGGAAGGGACACCATAGGGGGACATTAAAGGGATAGGGGGGGTTTGGGGTCACCATAGGGGGACATTAAAGGGATAGGGGGGGACATAGAAAGGGGGAGGGGGGAGGTTGGGGACACCATAAGGGGGATATTAGAGGGGTCAGGGGGGAGGGGGAGGGCTGGGGACATGATAGGGGGTCATTAAAGGGATGGGGGGGTTGTTATTATGGGGGGGGTCCACGAGACCCACCTGTCCGGTGAGGAAGACGAGGATGTCCCCCGGGGGCTGCGTGACGTGGATCTGCAGCACCGACACCACACAGGCCTCCAGGTAATCGGCCTCGGGGGCCTATGGGGGGGAATAGGGGGGATCAGAGCCCCATAGCAACACATACCCCCCTCATGTCCCCCCCCATGTCCCTATATCACCCCATATCCCCCCCATCCCTTCCCATCCCCCCTATATCCCCCCCCCATCCTCCCAACCCCCCATATTCCCCCCCATACCCCTATATCCCCATCCTATACCCCCCATAACCCCCATATCCCCCATATATCCCCCTATATATCCCCCATATCCCCCCCATAACCCCCATATCTCCCCTCAAACACCCCCATAACCCCCATATATCCCCCTATATATCCCCATAACCCCCATATACCCCCATATCTCCCCCTATATCCCCCTATATTCCCCCATCTCCTCCCATCTCCCCCTATATCCCCCCATCTCCCCCTATATATCCCCCATATCCCCCCATAACCCTCCATACCCCCCCATAACCCCCATATATCCCCCTATATCTCCCTATATCCCTCCATATCCCCCCATATCTCCCTATATCCCCCCATATCTCCCTATATCCCCCCCATATCCCCCCCATAACCCCCATATCCCCCTATATTCCCCCCATACCCCTCCATATCCTCCCATATCCCCCCCATAACCCCCATATCCCCCCATATCTCCCCCCATAACCCCCATATATCCCCCTATACCCCCTTATATCCCCCCTATATCCCCCTATAACCTCTATATCCCCCCATATCCCCCTGTATCCCCTATATCCCCCCCAGTTTCACCCCATAACCCCCTATATCCCTCCCATAACCCCATATCCCCCCCCATAACCCCATATATCCCCCTATATATCCCTATATCCCCCCCATAACCCCATATCCCCCCCCATAAACCCCATATCTCCCCCCATACCCCTCCATATCCCCCATATCCACCTATATCCCCCCATATCCCCTCCCATAACCCCGATATCCCCCCATAACCCCCATATCTCCCCCCAAACACCCCCATAACCCCCATATATCCCCCTATATATCCCCCATATATCCCCCTATATATCCCCCATAACCCCCATATACCCCCATATCTCCCCCTATATCCCCCTATATTCCCCCATCTCCTCCCATCTCCCCCTATATCCCCCCATCTCCCCCTATATATCCCCCATATCCCCCCATCACCCTCCATACCCCCCCATAACCCCATATCCCCCCCATAACCCCATATACCCCCCCATAACCCCCATATATCCCCCTATATACCCCCTATATCCCCCCATAACCCCATACCTTGGTATAGTAGATATCCACAGGGAACCTCCTTCCCGGGATCCTAAAGACGGGAGCGTCGTCGAAGAAGGTTGAGAATCGTTGTGTGTCCAACGTGGCCGACGCCACCAGAACCTTCAGTTCGGGTCGGAACCGGGCGATGTCCTTCACCAGCCCAAACAGGACGTCGGTGTGTAGGGTGCGCTCGTGGGCCTCGTCCACCATGATCACACTGATGGGGATAGGGGGGGGTTGGGGTCAGTGGGGTCTTTGGGGTCTTTGGGGTGGGTTTGGGGTCAGTGAGGTGGGTTTGGGGTCATTGAGGGGGGTTTGGGGTCAGTGGGGTCTTTGGGGTGGGTTTGGGGGTCAGTGAGGTGGGTTTAGGGAAAGTGGGGTGGGTTTGGGGTCGTTGAGGTTATTGAGGTGGGTTTGGGGTCTTTGGGGTGGGTTTGGGGTCAGTGAGGTGGGTTTAGGGTTATTGAGGGGGGTTTGGGGACGTTTGGGGTCAGTGGGGTCTTTGGGGTGGGTTTGGGGTCGTTGAGGTTATTGAGGGGGGTTTGGGGTCTTTGGGGTGGGTTTGGGGTCAGTGAGGTGGGTTTGGGGTCTTTGGGATCATTGGGATGGGTTTGGGGTCTTTGGGGTGGGTTTGGGGTCAGTGGGGTGGGTTTGGGGTCAGTGGGGTGGGTTTGGGGACGTTTGGGGTCAATGGGGTCTTTGGGGTGGGTTTGGGGTCAATGAGATGGATTTGGGGTCAATGAAGTGGGTTTGGGGTCTTTGGGATCATTGGGTTGGATTTAGGGTCTTTGGGTTGGCTTTGGGGTCATTAAGGTGTATTTAGGGTCTTTGGGGTGGATTTGGGGTCATTGGGGTCAGGTTTGGGATCATTAAGATGGATTTGGGGTCATTAAGGTGTATTTAGGGTCTTTGGGACGTATTTAGGGTCATTAATATGTATTTAGGGTCTTTGGGGTGGCTTTGGGGTCATTAAGGTGTATTTAGGGTCATTAATATGTATTTAGGGTCATTAATATGTATTTAGGGTCATTGGGGTGGCTTTGGGGTCATTAAGGTGTATTTAGGGTCTCTATTTGGGGTCCCTATTCCCACCTGTAGGACGCGAGGTCGGGCTCGGTGAGGAACTCCCTGAGCAGCATCCCGTCCGTCATGTACTTGAGCAGCGTGCGCTCCGACGTGCAGTCCTCAAAGCGGATACTGTACCCCACCTACATATGGACCCATAGCGCCCCATAGCGCCCCATAGCATCCCATATAACCCATATACACCCATAGCCACCCCATAACCCCCCATATACCCCCATATCCATCCCATATCCGCTCCGACGTGCAGTCCTCAAGGCGGATACTGTACCCCACCTAAAGACAGTCCCATAGCGCCCCATAGCGCCCCATAGCGCCCCATATAACCCCACAGCCACCCCATATAACCCATATACCCCCATATCTATCCCATATCCGCTCCGACGTGCAGTCCTCAAAGCGGATACTGTACCCCACCTACAGACGGACCCATAGCGCCCCATAGCGCCCCATAGCATCCCATATAACCCATATAACTCATATAACCCCATAGCCACCCCATAGCACCCATAACCCCCCATATCCACCCCATATCCCCCCCACATCCCCCCACACCCCCCCATATCCCCCCATACCCCCCCACACCCCCACACATCCCCCCATATCCACCCCATATCCCCCCATATCCCCCTATATCCCCCTATATCCCCCCATAACCCCCTATATCCCCCCATATCCCCCATATATCCCCCCATATCCCCCCATATCCCCCATATCCCCCCATATCCACCCCATATATCCCCATATCCACCCCACATCCCCCTATATCCACCCCATACCCTCCCATACCCCCCCCATATCCCCCATACCCCCCCATATCCACCCCACATCCCCCCATATCCACCCCATATCCCCCTATATCCCCCCATATCCCCCTATATCCCCCTATACCCCTATATCCCCCCATAACCCCCTATATCCCCCATATATCCCCCCATATCCCCCCATAACCCCCTATATCCCCCCATATCCCCCATATCCCCCCATATCCCCCCCACTCACCTCATTGCCCAGCTTGGTCCCCATTTCCACGGCCACTCTTGCAGCCACACTCATGGCCGCCACCCTCCTGGGCTGGGTCACCCCGATCTTCATCCCCTGCCTCGTGTACCCCTACATTTGGGGTGGGGGGTGTTAATATGGGGGGGGGGTTTCATCCTATTGCCCCCCACCCCCCCCTTATAATACCCCCAGTGCCCCCCCAAGCCCTTTATCTGCCCCCAATCCCCCCATAACCCACCCCATCTCCCCCCCATCTCCCCCTATAAATCCCTATAACCCCCCATAGCCCCCCATAACCCCCCATATCCCCCCCTAGGACCCCCTTTTCCCCCCATATTCTCCCCTAGGACCCCCATCTACCCCCATATCCTCCCCATTGTCCCCCATATCCCCCCTTACCACACCATATCCCCCCATATCCCACTCTAGGACCCCCATATCCCCCTATCTCCCCCCATAACCCCCTAGGACCCCCTTTTACCCCCATATCCTCCCCTAGGACCCCCATATCCCCCCATATCCTCCCCTAGGACCCCCATATCCCCCCATATCCCCCTCTAGGATCCCCTTATCCTCCCATATCCCCCTCTAGGACCCCCTTATCCCCCCATATCCTCCCCTAGGACCCCCATATCCCCCCATATCCTCCCCTAGGACCCCCTTATCCCCCCATATCCTCCCCTAGGACCCCCTTATCCCCCCCATATCCCCCCATCTCCCCCCATATCCTCCCCTAGGACCCCCATATCCCCCCATCTCCCCCCATGTCCCCCCATACCCCACCTCCTCATGCAGGTACTGCGGTATCTGCGTTGTCTTCCCGGACCCTGTTTCCCCCCATATCCTCCCCTAGGACCCCCATCTCCCCCCGTATCTCCCCCCATAACCCCCCATAGCCCCCCACTGTCCCCCATACCACCCCATAATCCCCCATATCCCCCCCTAGGACCTCCTTACCCCCCCATATCCCCCCCTAGGACCCCCTTAACCCCCCATATCCTCCCCTAGGACCCCCATCTCCCCCCATAACCCCCCATTGTCCCCCATATCCCCCCATCTCCCCCCATATCCCCCCCATAACTCCCCTTATCCCCCCATCTCCCCCCATAACCCCCCATATCCCCCTCTAGGACCCCCATCTTCCCCCATATCCCCCCCTAGGACCCCCATAACCCCCCATAACCCCCCATAACCCCCCCTAGGACCCCCATATCCCCCCATATCCTCCCCTAGGACCCCCTTATCCCCCCATAACCCCCCATATCCCCCTCTACGACCCCCTTAACCCCCTATATCCTCCCCTAGGACCCCCATCTGCCCCCTTACCACCCCATATCCCCCCATATCCCCCTCTAGGACCCCCATATCCCCCCCTAGGACCCCCTTTTTCCCCCATATCCTCCCCTAGGACCCCCTTATCCCCCATATCCCCCATATCCTCCTCTAGGACCCCTTATCCCCCATATGCCCCCCATCTCCCCCCATAACCCCCCATATCCCCCCCTAGGACCCCCATCTCCCCCCATAACCCCCCCATTGTCCCCCATATCCTCCCCTAGGACCCCCATCTCCCCCCATATCCCCCCATAACCCCCCATTGTCCCCCATATCCCCCCATCTCCCCCCATATCCCCCCCATAACTCCCCTTATCCCCCCATCTCCCCCCATAACCCCCCATATCCCCCTCTAGGACCCCCATCTGTCCCCTTACCACCCCATATCCCCCCATATCCCCCTCTAGGACCCCCATCTCCCCCCATATCTCCCCCATATTCCCCCATATCTCCCCCATATTCCCCCATATCTCCCCCATATCCCCCCATCTCCCCCCATGTCCCCCCATAACCCCCCCTAACCCCCCTAGGACCCCCATCTCCCCCCATGTCCCCCCATATCCCCCCATACCCACCTCCTCATGCAGGTATTGCGGTATCTGCGTTGTCTTCCCGGACCCTGTTTCCCCCTCTATGACCAGGATCTGATGCTGGGCGATGGCAGCCACCAGTTCATCCCGATAAGGAAATATGGGCAGCGAACGTCGAACCTCCTGAGCCGAGCGACGGCGACGTTCCGCCTCTGGGATTGGGGAGGGGGCTTCCTGGGGTAAATGGCATCGAATGGGGTCGGGACCCCCAAAAAGAGCCCCAAAACCTGCATTTATTGACCCAAAATAACCCCCAGGAGCCCCAAAACCTGCATTTATTGACCCAAAATACCCCCCAGGACCCCTAAATCCCCCATTTATTGCCCCAAAGACCCCACAGGACCCCCAAATCCCACATTTATTGCCCCCAAATCTCCCATTTATTGCCCCAAATACCTCCCAGGACCCCAAAATACCTCCCAGGACCCCCAAATCACCTCATTTATTGCCCCAAATCCCCCCAGGACCCCCAAAATAACCCGTTTATTACCCCAAATACCCCCCAGGACCCCCAAAATACCCCATTTATTGCCCCAAAATACCACCCAGGACCCCAAATCCCCCATTTATTGACCCAAAATAACCCCCAGGACCCCAAAATACCCCATTTATTGACCCAAATACCCCCCAGGAGCCCCAAAATACCCCATTTATTGCCCCAAAATACCCCCCAGGAGCCCCAAAACCTGCATTTATTGACCCAAAATACCCCCAGGAGCCCCAAAACCTGCATTTATTGACCCAAAATAACCCCAGGAGCCCCAAAACCTGCATTTATTGCCCCAAATACCCCCCAGGAGCCCCAAAACCTGCATTTATTGACCCAAAATAACCCCCAGGACCCCTAAATCCCCCATTTATTGACCCAAAATAACCCCCAGGACCCCAAAATCCCCCATTTATTGCCCCAAAATCCCCCCCAGGAGCCCCAAAACCTGCATTTATTGACCCAAAATCCCCCCCAGGAGCCCCAAAACCTGCATTTATTGACCCAAAATCCCCCCCAGGAGCCCCAAAACCTGCATTTATTGACCCAAAATCCCCCCCAGGAGCCCCAAAATACCCCATTTATTGACCCAAAATAACCCCAGGAGCCCCAAAACCTGCATTTATTGACCCAAAATCCCCCCCAGGAGCCCCAAAATACCCCATTTATTGACCCAAAATACCCCCCAGGAGCCCCAAAACCTGCATTTATTGACCCAAAATAACCCCCAGGACCCCAAATCCCCCATTTATAGACCCAAAATAACCCCCAGGAGCCCCAAAACCTGCATTTATTGCCCCAAATACACCCCAGGAGCCCCAAATCCCCCATTTATTGCCCCAAATACCCCACAGGACCCCTAAATTGCCCCTTTCTCCCCCCATATCCCCCCCAGCCCCCATTTCTCCCCCCATATCTCCCCTAACCCCCATTTCTCCCCCCATATGCCCCCCTAGCCCCCATTTCTCCCCCCATATCCCCCCCATACCCCCCTTTCTCCCCCCACATCCCCCCCAGACCCCCATTTCTCCCCCCATATCCCCCCCTAACCCCCATTTCTCCCCCCATATCCCCCCCCAACCCCCCTTTCTCCCCCCATATCCCCTCCTAACCCCATTTCTCCCCCCATATCCCCCTCTAACCCCCATTTCTCCCCCCCAGGACCCCCAATATCCCACTCAAATACCCCTTTCTCCCCCCATATCCCCCCTCTAACCCTCATTTCTCCCCCTATATCCCCCCCTAACCCTCATTTCTCCCCCCATATCCCCCCCAACCCCCATTTCTCCCCCCATATCCCCTCCTAACCCCCCTTTCTCCCCCCATATCCCCCACAGACCCTCATTTCTCCCCCCATATCCCCCCCTAACCCTCATTTCTCCCCCCAAAGACCCCATAACCCCCTCAAATACCCCTTTCTCCCCCCATATCCCCCCCTAACCCCCATTTCTCCTCCCATATCTCCCCCAGACCCCCATTTCTCCCCCCATATCCCCCCCAGACCCCCATTTCTCCCCCCATATCCCCTCCTAACCCCCATTTCTCCCCCCATATCCCCCCCTAACCCCCATTTCTTCCCCCATATCCCCCCCTTACCCCCATTTCTCCCCCCATATCCCCCCCTAGCCCCCCTTTCTCCCCCCATATCCCCCCCTTACCCCCATTTCTTCCCCCATATCTCCCCCAGACCCCCATTTCTCCCCCCATATCCCCTCCTAACCCCCATTTCTCCCCCCATATCCCCCCCTAGCCCCCCTTTCTCCCCCCATATCCCCCCCTTACCCCCATTTCTTCCCCCATATCCCCCCCAGACCCCCATTTCTCCCCACATATCCCTCCTAGCCCCCATTTCTCCCCCCATATCCCCCCCTAACCCCCATTTCTCCCCCCATATCCCCCCCTAACCCTCATTTCTCCCCCCAAAGACCCCCCTTACCCCCTCAAATACCCCTTTCTCCCCCCATATCCCCCCCCAACCCCCCTTTCTCCCCCCATATCCCCTCCTAACCCCATTTCTCCCCCCATATCCCCCCCTAACCCTCATTTCTCCCCTCAAAGACCCCCATAACCCCCTCAAATACCCCATTTCTCCCCCCATATCCCCTCCTAACCCCCATTTCTCCCCCCACAGACCCCCCTAACCCCCATTTCTCTCCCCAAGGACCCCCCTTACCCCCTCAAATACCCCATTTCTCCCCCCATATCCCCCCCAGACCCCCCTTTCTCCCCCCATATCCCCCCCTAACCCCCATTTCTCCCCCACATATCCCCCCCAGACCCCCCTTTCTCCCCCCATATCCCCCCCTAACCCCCATTTCTCCCCCCATATCCCCCCCCAACCCCCATTTCTCCCCCCATATCCCCCCCAGACCCCCATTTCTCCCCCTATATCCCCCCCAGACCCCCATTTCTCCCCCCACAGACCCCCCTAACCCCCATTTCTCCCCCCAAGGACCCCCCTTACCCCCTCAAATACCCCATTTCTCCCCCCATATCCCCCCCAGACCCCCCTTTCTCCCCCCATATCCCCCCCTAACCACCATTTCTCCCCCCATATCCCCCCCTAACCCCCATGTCTCCCCCCATAGACCCCCCTAACCCCCTCAAATACCCCTTCCTCCCCCCATATCCCCCCCTAACCCCCATTTCTCCCCCCATATCCCCCCCTAACCCCCATCTCTCCCCCCATATCCCCTCCTAACCCCCATTTCTCCCCCCATATCCCCCCCTAGCCCCCATTTCTCCCCCCATATCCCCCCCTAACCCCCATTTCTCCCCCCATATCCCCCCCTAACCCCCATTTCTCCCCCCACAGACCCCCCTAACCCCCATCTCTCCCCCCATATCCCCTCCTAACCCCCATTTCTCCCCCCATATCCCCCCCCAACCCCCCTTTCTCCCCCCATATCCCCTCCTAACCCCATTTCCCCCCCCATATCCCCCCCTAACCCCCATTTCTCCCCCCATATCCCCTCCTAACCCCAATTTCTCCCCCCATAGACCCCCCTAACCCTCATTTCTCCCCCCATAGACCCCCCAGACCCCCATTTCTCCCCCCCAGGACCCCCAATATCCCCCTCAACAGTCCCTTTCTCCCCCCATATCCCCCCTAGCCCCCATTTCTCCCCCCATATCCCCCCCAACCCTCATTTCTCCCCCCAAAGACCCCCATAACCCCCCTTTCTTCCCCCATATCCCCCTCAGACCCCCATTTCTCCCCCCACAGACCCCCCTAACCCCCATTTCTCCCCCCATTTCTCCCCCCTAGCCCCCATTTCTCCCCCCATATCCCCCCCAGACCCCCATTTCTCCCCCCATATCCCCCCCAACCCTCATTTCTCCCCCCATATCCCCCCCTAACCCCCATTTCTCCCCCCATATCCCCCCCAGACCCCCATTTCTCCCCCCATATCCCCCCCTAACCCCCATTTCTCCCCCCATATTCCCCCCAGACCCCCATTTCTCCCCCCATATCCCCCCCAACCCTCATTTCTCCCCCCATATCCCCCCTAACCCTCATTTCTCCCCCCAAAGACCCCCCTTACCCCCTCAAATACCCCTTTCTCCCCCCATATCCCCCCCTAGCCCCCATTTCTCCCCCCACATCCCCCCCTAACCCCCATTTCTCCCCCCACATCCCCCCCTAACCCCCATTTCTCCCCCCACATCCCCCCCTAACCCCCATTTCTCCCCCCAAAGACCCCCCTTACCCCCTCAAATACCCCTTTCTCCCCCCATATCCCCCCCTAACCCCCATTTCTCCCCCCATATGCCCCCCTAACCCCCATTTCTCCCCCCACATCCCCCCCTAACCCCCATTTCTCCCCCCAAAGACCCCCCTTACCCTCTCAAATACCCCTTTCTCCCCCCATATACCCCCCTAGCCCCCATTTCTCCCCCCATATCTCCCCCAGACCCCCATTTCTCCCCCCATATCCCCTCCTAACCCCCATTTCTCCCCCCATATCCCCCCCTAGCCCCCATTTCTTCCCCCATATCCCCCCCCAACCCCCCTTTCTCCCCCCATATCCCCTCCTAACCCCCATTTCTCCCCCCATATCTCCCCCAGACCCCCATTTCTCCCCCCAAAGACCCCCCTTACCCCCTCAAATACCCCTTTCTCCCCCCATATCCCCCCCTAACCCCCATTTCTCCCCCCATATGCCCCCATAGCCCCTCTATTCACCTTCTCAGGCTCGGTTCCCTGCATCTGCACGGCGCTGACGAACTGAATCATCTCATCCTCCTCCAAGATAAAGTCGTAATTGGGGGGGGGTCGACGTTGGGCGGCATCACGGGCCCCAAATCGTAACGAGGCCGCCCCCATTCGTTCCTCTTCCCATCGTCTCTGTTCATCCCTGGGGGCCAAACGTTCCTCTTCTGTATTGGGGTCTTCACGCTCTGGGATTTTCTATGGGGAGAAATGGGGGGAAATGAGGGGAAAAAGGATCAAAATGGGGCTACAAAGGGGCTGAAAGGGGGATTTGGGGTGATGAAAGACCCCAAATCACCAGAAAAATACCCAAAATTGGGGATTTCTGGTGCCAAAAGACCCCAAATCAACCTGAAATTGCCCCAAATTGGGGATTTTCGGTGCCAAAAGACCCCCTAAAACCACCATAGATTTGGGATTTTCAGCCCCAAACCCCCTATTTTCAGCCCCAAACCACCAAGAAATGGGGATTTTCAGCCCCAAACTCCCTATTTTCAGCCCCAAACCACCAGGTAATGGGTATTTTCAGCCCCAAACCACCAAGAAATGGCTATTTTCAGCCCCAAATCCCCTATTTTCAGCCCCAAACCCCCTATTTTAAGCCCCAAACCACCAAGTAATGGGTATTTTCAGCCCCAAACCCCCTATTTTCAGCCCCAAACCACCAAGAAATGGCTATTTTCAGCCCCAAACCCTCAAATAATGGCTATTTTCAGCCCCAAACACCCAAATAATGGCTATTTTCAGCCCTAAACCCCCAAATAATGGCTATTTTCAGCCCCAAATCCCCTATTTTCAGCCCCAAACCCCCTATTTTAAGCCCCAAACCACCAAGTAATGGGTATTTTCAGCCCCAAACCCCCTATTTTCAGCCCCAAACCACCAAGTAATGGCTATTTTCAGCCCTAAACCCCCAGATAATGGGTATTTTCAGCCCCAAATCCCCAAATAATGGCTATTTTCAGCCCCAAACCCCCAAATAATGGGTATTTTGGGTATCTATCCCACCTTATCCCTGCTCTCCTCAGGCATGTAATACCGATTGCTCTTCTCCAGCTTCTCCTTCTCCCCTGCTCTCTTATATTCCTTTGCCAAATCCCGGACCCTCCTCTTATATTCCAGCTCCCGTCTCTCGTTGCTGGTCAATGTTTCCTCCCCAAACAGATATTCCTCGTCGGCGATCTCAGCTTCCAGCTCTTCCAGTTTGTCCTTTTCCCTTTTAGCCAGGTATTCGCGACGGGATTTCTTACGGAGCTCGGGGACCTACAGGGGGAGATTGGGGATGGATTTCAGCCCATTGGAAGGGGGTATGGGGTCTTAGGGGTCCATTGGGGTCTTAAGGGTCCATTGGAAGGGGGTATGGGGTCTTAGGGGGTCCATTGGGGTCTTAAGGGTCCATTGGAAGGGGGTATGGGGTCTTAGGGGGTCCATTGGGGTCTTAAGGGTCCATTGGAAGGGGGTATGGGGTCTTAGGGGGTCCATTGGGGTCTTAAGGGTCCGTTGGAAGGGGGTACGGGATCTTAGGGGTCCATTGGGATGGATTGAAGGGGTTTCAGCCCATTGGAAGGGGATATGGGGTCTTAGGGGTACATTGGAAGGGGATATGGGGTCTTAGGGGTACATTGGAAGGGGATATGGGGTCTTAGGGGTACATTGGAAGGGGATATGGGGTCTTAGGGGTCCATTGGAAGGGGGTATGGGGTCTTAGGGGTCCATTGGAAGGGGATATGGGGTCTTAGGGGTCCATTGGAAGGGGGTATGGGGTCTTAGGGGTCCACTGGAAGGGGGTATGGGGTCTTAGGGGTCCATTGGAAGGGGGTATGGGGTCTTAGGGGTCCATTGGAAGAGTGTATGGGGTCTTGGGGGTCCATTGGAAGGGGGTATGGGGTCTTAGGGGTCCATTGGGATGGACTGAAGGGGTTATAGTCCATTGGAAGGGGGTTTGGGGTCTTGGGGGTCCATTGGAAGGGGGTATGGGGTCTTAGGGGTCCATTGGGATGGACTGAAGGGGTTATAGTCCATTGGAAGGGGGTTTGGGGTCTTGGGGGTCCATTGGAAGGGGGTATGGGGTCTTTGGGGGTCCATTGGGGTCTTAAGGGTCCATTGGAAGGGGGTTTGGGGTCTTAGGGGTCCATTGGGATGGATTGGAGGGGTTTCAGACCATTGGAAGGGGATATGGGGTCTTAGGGGTCTTGGGGGTCCATTGGAAGGGGATATGGGGTCTTAGGGGTCCATTGGAAGGGGGTTTGGGGTCTTAGGGGTCCACTGGAAAGGGGTGTGGGGTCTTGGGGTTCCATTGGAAGGGGGTATGGGGTCTTAAGGGTCCATTGGAAGGGGATATGGGGTCTTAGGGGTCCATTGGAAGGGGATATGGGGTCTTAGGGGTCCATTGGAAGGGGGTATAGGGTCTTAGGGGTCCATTGGGATGGATTGAAGGGGTTATAGTCCATTGGAAGGGGTATGGGGTCTTAGGGGTCCATTGGAAGGGGATATGGGGTCTTAGGGGTACATTGGAAGGGGGTTTAGGGTCTTAAGGGTCCATTGGAAGGGGGTATGGGGTCTTAGGGGTACATTGGAAGGGGATATGGGGTCTTAGGGGTCCATTGGGATGGATTGAAGGGGTTATAGTCCATTGGAAGGGGGTTTGGGGTCTTAGGGGTACATTGGAAGGGGATATGGGGTCTTTGGGGGTCCATTGGAAGGGGATATGGGGTCTTAGGGGTTCACTGGAAGGGGGTATGGGGTCTTTGGGGGTCCATTGGGGTCTTAAGGGTCCATTGGAAGGGGGTATGGGGTCTTAGGGATCCGTTGGGATGGATTGAAGGGGTTTCAGTCCATTGGAAGGGGGTATGGGGTCTTAAGGGTTGATTGGAAGGGGGTATGGGGTCTTAGGGGTCCATTGGAAGGGGGTATGGGGTCTTAGGGGGTCCATTGGGGTCTTAAGGGTCCATTGGAAGGGGGTATGGGGTCTTACGGGTCCATTGGGGTCTTAATGGCCCCATTGGAAGGGGGCATGGGGTCTTTGGGGGTCCATTGGGGTCTTAAGGGTCCATTGGAAGGGGGTATGGGGTCTTAGGGGTCCATTGGAAGGGGGTATGGGGTCTTAGGGGTCCATTGGAAGGGGGTATGGGGTCTTAGGGGTCCATTGGGATGGATTGGAGGGGTTTCAGCCCATTGGAAGGGGAAATGGGGTCTTAGGGGTCCATTGGAAGGAGGTCTGTGGTCTTAGGGGTCCATTGGGATGGATTGAAGGGTTTTAGGGGGTATAAAGGGTCGGATTTGGGATGAGTGGGGTTTGGTTGGTTGTTGGGAACATTCTTTGGGGTCTCACCATCGTTTTTTGGTCTTCTTCAGCAACTTTGAGGCGTTTTTGGGCTTCTTCGTAGGCCTGGGAATGAGAGAGGAAGGGAAATGGGGTGAGGCCCCAAATCCCAGAGACCCCAAAATCCCATCCAAGGACCCCAAAATCCCATCTATAAAACCCAATCCCAACCTCAAACCCACCCAAGGACCCCCAAAAAACCACCCAAGGACCTCAAAATCCTACCAAGGGACCCCAAAATCCCACCCAAGGACCCCATAATCCCATCCAGAAGACCCAATCCCAACCACAGACCCCTCAAACCACCCAAGGACCCCATAATCCCATATATAAAGACCATAATCCCACCCAAGGACCCCATAATCCCACCCAAGAACCCCAAAATCCCATTTATAAAACCCATAATCCCACCCAAGGACCCCAAAATCCCATCTATAAGACCCATAATCCCACCCAAGGACCCCATAATCCCATCTATAAGTCCCATAATCCCACCCAAGGACCCCAAAATCCCATATATAAGACCCATGGACCCCATAATCCCATCTATAAGACCCATGGACCCCATAATCCCATCTATAAGACCCAAGGACCCCATAATCCCATCTATAAGACCCAAGGACCCCATATTCCCATCTATAAGACCCATAATCCCATCTCTAAGACCCAAGGACCCCATAATCCCATCTATAAGACCCATAATCCCATCTATAAGACCCATGGACCCCATAATCCCATCTATAAGACCCATAGACCCCATAATCCCATCTATAAGACCCATAGACCCCATAATCCCATCTATAAGACCCATAGTCCCATCTATAAGACCCATAATCCCATCTATAAGACCCATGGACCCCATAACCCCATCTATAAGACCCATAATCCCATCTATAAGACCCATAGTCCCATCTATAAGACCCATGGACCCCATAATCCCATCTATAAGACCCATAGACCCCATAATCCCATCTATAAGACCCATGGACCCCATAATCCCATCTATAAGACCCATAATCCCATCTATAAGACCCATGGACCCCATAATCCCATCTATAAGTCCCATAATCCCACCCAAGGACCCCATAATCCCATCTATAAGACCCATGGACCCCATAATCCCATCTATAAGACCCAAGAACCCCATAATCCCATCTATAAGTCCCATGGACCCCATAATCCCATCTATAAATCCCATAATCCCACCCAAGGACCCCAAAATCCCATATATAAGACCCATGGACCCCATAATCCCATCTATAAGACCCATAGACCCCATAATCCCATCTATAAGACCCATAATCCCACCCAAGGACCCCATAATCCCATCTATAAGACCCATGGACCCCATAATCCCATCTATAAGACCCATAATCCCATCTATAAGACCCATGGACCCCATAATCCCATCTATAAGACCCAAGGACCCCATAATCCCATCTATAAGACCCATAATCCCACCCAAGGACCCCATAATCCCATCTATAAGACCCATAGACCCCATAATCCCATCTATAAGGCCCATGGACCCCATAATCCCATCTATAAGACCCATGGACCCCATAATCCCATCTATAAAACCCATAATCCCACCCAAGGACCCCATAATCCCATCTATAAGACCCATAATCCCATCTATAAGACCCATGGACCCCATAATCCCATCTATAAAACCCAAGGACCCCATAATCCCATCTATAAGACCCATAATCCCATCTCTAAGACCCAAGGACCCCATAATCCCATCTATAAAACCCATGGACCCCAAAATCCCATCTTTAAGACCCATGGACCCCATAATCCCATCTATAAGACCCATAGACCCCATAATCCCATCTATAAGACCCATAATTCCACCCAAGAACCCCATAATCCCATCTATAAGACCCATAATCCCATCTATAAGACCCATAATCCCATCTATAAGACCCATGGACCCCATAATCCCATGTATAAGACCCATGGACCCCATAATCCCATCTATAAAACCCATAATCCCATCTATAAGACCCATGGACCCCATAATCCCGTCTATAAGACCCATGGACCCCATAATCCCATCTATAAGACCCATAATCCCATCTATAAGACCCAAGGACCCCATAATCCCATCTATAAGCCCATGGACCCCATAATCCCATCTATAAGACCCATAATCCCATCTATAAGACCCATAATCCCATCTATAAGACCCAAACCCACCTAAGGACCCCATAGTCCCACCCAAGGACCCCATAGTCCCATCTATAAGACCCATGGACCCCATAATCCCATCTATAAGACCCATAATCCCATCTATAAGACCCATAGACCCCATAACCCCATCTATAAGACTCATAGTCCCATCTATAAGACCCATAATCCCATCCCTAAGACCCATAGACCCCCAATCCCCCCCAGCACCTTGGCGTCGGGTCGGGTGAGGACGTTGCGGGTGCGATCGCGGTCGCGGCGTCGCAGACGTTCAGCGAATGCGTCACGTTCTTCCAGGTCCCGAAGCCGTTCCCGCTCCGACGCTTCCCATTCTGCTTCTGGTTCTTCTGATGGATCCTCAGCTCTATGGGGTCATATTAAGGGAGGTAAAAATGACCCATAAGGAACCAACATAAAGATATTGATCCTATAGGAACCTACTGATCCCATAGGAACCCATTGATCCCGTAGGAACCCATTGATCCCGTAGGAACCTACTGATCCCACAGGAACCCATTGATCCTATAGGAACCTACTGATCCCATAGGAACCCATTGATCCCGTAGGAACCCATTGATCCTATAGGAACCCATTGATCCCATAGGAACCTACTGATCCCATAGGAACCCATTGATCCCATAGGAACCTACTGATCCCATAGGAACCCATTGATCCCATAGGAACCCATTGATCCCATAGGAACCCATTGATCCCATAGGAACCTACTGATCCTATAGGAACCTACTGATCCCATAGGAACTCATTGATCCCATAGGAACCCATTGATCCCGTAGGAACCCATTGATCCCATAGGAACCCATTGATCCCGTAGGAACCCATTGATCCCGTAGGAACCCATTGATCCCATAGGAACCTACTGATCCCATAGGAACCCATTGATCCCATAGGAACCCGTTGATCCTATAGGAACCTACTGATCCCATAGGAACCCATTGATCCCGTAGGAACCTACTGATCCCATAGGAACCCATTGATCCCGCAGGAACCCATTGATCCCATAGGAACCCATTGATCCCATAGGAACCCATTGATCCTGTAGGAACCCATTGATCCTATAGGAACTCATTGATCCCATAGGAACTCATTGATCCCGTAGGAACCCATTGATCCCATAGGAACCCATTGATCCCATAGGAACCTACTGATCCCATAGGAACCCATTGATCCCATAGGAACCCATTGATCCCATAGGAACCCATTGATCCCATAGGAACCTACTGATCCTATAGGAACCTACTGATCCCATAGGAACTCATTGATCCCATAGGAACCCATTGATCCCGTAGGAACCCATTGATCCCATAGGAACCCATTGATCCCGTAGGAACCCATTGATCCCGTAGGAACCCATTGATCCCATAGGAACCTACTGATCCCATAGGAACCCATTGATCCCATAGGAACCCGTTGATCCTATAGGAACCTACTGATCCCATAGGAACCCATTGATCCCGTAGGAACCTACTGATCCCATAGGAACCCATTGATCCCGCAGGAACCCATTGATCCCATAGGAACCCATTGATCCCATAGGAACCCATTGATCCTGTAGGAACCCATTGATCCTATAGGAACTCATTGATCCCATAGGAACCCATTGATCCCATAGGAACCCATTGATCCCATAGGAACCCATTGATCCTGTAAGAGCACGAGAGGAACCCAATATCCCAATAGGAACCCAATAACCTACAGGAGACCAAGAGAAACCCTATTGGGACTCCTATACTAAAAGGAGAGCTCAAATAACCCAAAAGAACCCCAAAAAGCCCTAATAACCAACAGGACCCCAATGGGACCTCAAGGACCAACAGGACCCCAATGGGACCTCAAGGACCAACAGGACCCCAATGGGACCCCAATGGGACCCCAATGGGACCCCAATGGAACCCCAATGACCAACAGGACCCCAATGGGACCCCAATGGGACCCCAATGACCAATAGGACCCCAATAGGACCCCAATGGGACCCAATGGGACCCCAATGACCAAGAGGACCCCAATGGGACCCCAATGACCAACAGGACCCCAACGGGACCCCAATGGGACCCCAAGGACCAACAGGACCACAATGGGACCCCAATGGGACCCAATGGGACCCCAATGACCAACAGGACCCCAATGGGACCCCAATGGGACCCCAATGGGACCCCAATGACCAACAGGACCCCAATGGGACCCCAATGACCAACAGGACCCCAATGGGACCCTAATGGGACCCCAACAACCAACAGGACCCCAATGGGACCCCAATGACCAACGGGACCCCAACGAGACCCCAATGGGACCCCAATGGGACCCCAATGGGACCCCAATGACCAACAGGACCCCAATAGGACCCCAATGGGACCCCAATGACCAACAGGACCCCAATGGGACCCCAATGGGACCCCAATGACCAACAGGACCCTAATAGGACCCCAATGGGACCCCAATGACCAACAGGAACCCAATGGGACCCCAAAGACCAACAGGAACCCAATGGGACCCCAATGACCAACAGGACCCCAAGAACCAACAGGAACCCAATGGGACCCCAATGACCAACAGGACCCCAACGGGACCCCAACGGGACCCCAATGGGACCCCAATGACCAACAGGACCCCAACAGGACCCCAATGGGACCCCAATGGGACCCCAACGACCAACAGGACCCCAATGGGACCCCAATGGGACCCCAATGACTAACAGGACCCCAATGGGACCCCAATGGAACCCCAATGACCAACAGGACCCCAATAGGACCCCAATGGGACCCCAATGATCAACAGGACCCCAATAGGACCCCAATGGGACCCAATGGGACCCCAATGACCAAGAGGACCCCAATGGGACCCCAATGACCAACAGGACCCCAATGGGACCCCAATGGAACCCCAATGACCAATAGGACCCCAATAGGACCCCAATGGGACCCAATGGGACCCCAATGACCAACAGGACCCTAATAGGACCCCAATGGGACCCCAATGGGACCCCAATGACCAACAGGACCCCAATAAAACCCCAAAGACCCCCATAACCCCCCCCTGTGTGTCCCCCCCAACCCCACTCACGGTTCCGGTGCCGTCTCGGTGTCGTTCTCAGGCGACTCAGATCGCTGGCGGCGTCGCAGATGTCGGCGTCGCTGTGGGGTGGGGGTGGGCTCAGAGCTGCCCCCATCCCCCTCCTCATCGCTCTCTATGGGGCGATAACCCCGACTCCTTCGCTGCAGCTCCAGCGCCGCCCGCTCAGCCGCCCGCCCGGGGGGCTCCTTAGGGGGATCGCGGGGGATCTATGGGGCGGGGCTTCGTTAGGACACGCCCCCCTTCGTTTGCATAGCCACGCCCCTTCATTTCCATAGTCACGCCCCTTCATTTCCATAGTCATGCCCCTTTTATTTCCATAGCCGCGCCTCTTTCATTTGCATAGCCACGCCCTTCGTTAAAATAGCAACACCCCCTTCTTTTCCATACACACGGCCCCTCATTTACATAACCATGCCATCATTTACATAACCACGCCCCTCTTTTCCATGGCCACGCCCCCTTTATTCCCATGACCACGCCCTCTTCATTTAAATAGTCACGTCCATTTCGTTTCCATGGCCACGCCCCTTCATTTGCATAGCCGCACTCCTTCATTTCCATAGCCACACCCCCTCATTTCCACGGTCATGTCACGTCTCATTCATTTGCATAGCCACGCCCCCTTCATTAAAATAGCCACACCCCCTTCTTTTCCATACACACAGCCCCTCATTTACATAACCATGCCCATATTTACATAGCCACGCCCCCTTCATTTCCATAGTCACGCCTCTTCATTAAAATAACCACATCCCTTATTTCCATAGCCACGCCCCCTTCGTTTCAATAGCAGCGCCCCTTCATTTCCATAGCCCCGCCCCTTTTATTTCCATAGCCACGCCCCATCGTTTCAATAACCACGCCCCCTTCATTTCCATAGCCACGCCTCCCTATTTTAATAGCCAATAACAGACCAGAACCCGATAACCAACAGGATCCCATTGGCTGAAGCCAACCCCGTGGCCCCCAACCACATTCATTGACAAGCCCCGCCCGCTAATTAGCATAACACATATCACTAATTAGCATAGCCACGCCCACAAAAGTCAGGGTCCGCCCACTAATTTGCATGGCCACGCCCCCAAACCCCCCCATTCTCAGCTCACCCTCCTTGTCTTCCTATAGGCCACGCCCCCTGTCTATCATCCCTCCCCACCAATCACACAAGGCCTTCCCTCTTTAAGCCCCGCCCCCTTTAGGCCACGCCCACTCTTCCTGAAAGCCCCTCCCATTGCCCCGGAAGTCCCACTCACTCAAACCGGAAGGCCTACTCACTCAAACCGGAAGTCCCACTCGATCAAACCGGAAGGCCTACGCACTCAAACCGGAAGGCCTACACGCCCGGCCCACTCACCTTCCCCCACAGCTCTCTCGCGAACTCCCGGACTCTCGGCTCTTCCACCTTCAGCGCCTCCGTTTCCCGCAGCCTGTCCAGCAGATCCTCCACATTCCGGCTCCGTTTCGCCAAGGCCACCAGGAAGGCGGGGACATGGCGGCCGCTCATCCCCAGCAGCTCCTGCAGCTCCTCGGCCACCCATCGCTCCAGCGCGGCCGCCATCTTCCCACTTCCGGCCGCCTCTACGGCCTCACTTCCGGCGGCCGCTACGAGCCTACTTCCGGTTCCGGCCCGCGGCCCACTGCGCATGCGCACTTCCGCCACCCGGCCCTACCGTAATGCTGCGTGAAGCTGCGCAGTAAAACCCCCCCCCCCCCCGTGATACCGGAACAAAAACCTCAAAAACAAAGAAAAAACGGCCGCCATCCGACCAAAACTTTGGGGTTTATTGGCGCTTTGCACGTTAGATCGCTGCCCACCGGAGCAGGCCGCAGGCTTTATTGCCATGACGACTGGTGCAGGCCTCAGGCTTCATTCCTGCATTGACACCAGTAGGCCGCAGGCTTTGTTACCATGGCAACAAGAGCAGGCCTCAGGCTTCATTTCTACACTGACACCAGTAGGCCGCAGGCTCCGTTTCCATGGTAACACGAGCAGGCCTCAGGCTTCATTCCCACACTGACACCAGTAGGCCTCAGGCTTTGTTTCCATGGTAACACGAGCAGGTCTCAGGCTTCATTCTCACCCTGACAGCACTAGGCCGCAGGCTCCGTTTCCACAGCAACACGAACAGGCCTCAGCCCTCAGCCGCCATTTTGTCCACCCCCCCCCCCCCTTTTATAACCCCCCCACTTACCCCCCACCCCCTTTGTGCCCCCCCCCCCCAATTAATACTGCATCATCACCCCCCCCCACCCCAAATACTGACATTTCCCCCTATAAAAAGCCCTAAAATAACAAAAAACCCTACAAAAAAAGGGGGGGGGGGAGGGTTAAAAATGTGCCCCCCCCCCCTTAATCCCATCTGAGTCCATTATGGGGGGGGGTCTCTGTAGGTAAGTTGGGGGGGGGGGTCTGCTTTGTTGTCCCCCCCCCCCATTGGTTGGGGTCACCGGCGACAGGATTCATCTGTGGGGGGGGGGGGGGATAAAATGGGGAGGGGTCAGCATCACAAAACCCCATAGAACCCCATAGGACCCCATAGGACCCCATAGGACCCCACAGAACCTCATAGAACCCCATAGGACCCCATAGAACCTCATAGAACCCCATAGGACCCCACAGAACCTCATAGAACCCCATAGGACCCCATAGAACCTCATAGAACCCCATAGGACCCCACAGAACCTCATAGAACCCCATAGGACCCCATAGAACCCCATAGAACCCCATAGGACCCCACAGAACCTCATAGAACCCTATAGGACCCCATAGAACCCCATAGGACCCCATAGGACCCCACAGAACCTCATAGAACCCCATAGGACCCCATAGGACTCCATAGGACCCCATAGAACCCCATAGGACCCCATAGGATCCCATAGAACCCCATAGAACCCCATAGGACCCCATAGGACCCCATAGAACCCCACAGAACCTCATAGAACCCCATAGGACCCCATAGGACCCCATAGGACCCCCCCAATGACCCCCAATGGCCCCCAGGACCTTCCCAATGACCCTCAATACCCCCCCAATGGACCCCAATGACTCCCAGAACCCCCAATAACCCCAAGACCCCCCAATGACCCTAAAGACCCCCCCCAATGGACCCCAATACCCCCCCAATGACCCTAAAGACCCCCCCCAATGGACCCCAATACCCCCCCAATGACACCCAAGACCCCCCCTAAGACCCCCAAGACCCCCCCAATGACCCCCAGGACCCCCCCAATGGACCCCAATGGCCTCAAGGACCCCATTTCCCCCCCCCAAGCCCCCCCAATGACCCTAAAGACCCCCCCCAATGGACCCCAATACCCCCCCAATGACACCCAAGACCCCCCCCAAGACCCCCAAGACCCCCCCAATGACCCCCAGGACCCCCCCAATGGACCCCAATACCCCCCCAATGACCCCAATACCCCCCCAATGACCCCAAGACCCCCCCAATAGACCCCAATACCCCCCCAATGACCCCAAGACCCCCCCAATGACCCCAAGACCCCCCCAATAGACCCCAATACCCCCCCAATGAACCCAAGACCCCCCCAATGACCCCAAGACCCCCCCAATGGACCCCAATACCCCCCCAATGACCCCCAGGACCCCCCAAGACCCCCAAGACCCCCCCCCATTGAGGCCCCCATTACTCACCCACTATCAGAGCTCTGGCCCCCAGCCCCCCCTGTAACCCCCTGCCCTGTGGGGGGGGCTCTTCCTCTTCCTCCTCCTCCTCATCGGGGCCGTTATGGGGATTAAGGGGGGGGTCTTGGGGGGGGTCTTCGGGGGGGGGGGGTCCCCAGGCTGCCAGCAAAGCCCCCTCGGATGGGTAGGAAAAGGTGCGTTCCAGGTCCCGCTCTGAGAACCAGATCTTCAGCTGGGGGGGGGAAGAAAAGGGGCATTGAGGACCCTATAGGGATGGGGACAGTATAGGGACCCTATAGGGATGGGGACAGTATAGGGACCCTATAGGGATGGGGTTATAATAGGGACCCTATAGGGATGGGGATGTTATAGGGACCCTATAGGGATGGGGTCAGTATAGGGACCCTATAGGGATGGGGACAGTATAGGGACCCTATAGGGATGGGGACAGTATAGGGACCCTATAGGGATGGGGTTATAATAGGGACCCTATAGGGATGGGGATGTTATAGGGACCCTATAGGGATGGGGTCAGTATAGGGACCCTATAGGGATGGGGACAGTATAGGGACCCTATAGGGATGGGGACAGTATAGGGACCCTATAGGGATGGGGACAGTATAGGGACCCTATAGGGATGGGGCTATAATAGGGACCCTATAGGGATGGGGATGTTATAGGGACCCTATAGGGATGGGGTTATAATAGGGACCCTATAGGGATGGGGACGTTATAGGGACCCTATAGGGATGGGGACAGTATAGGGATCCTATAGGGATGGGGACAGTATAAGGACCCTATAGGGATGGGGACATTATAGGGACCCTATAGGGATGGGGTCAGTATAGGGACCCTATAGGGATGGGGTTATAATAGGGACCTTATAGGGATGGGTTCATTATAGGGACCCTATAGGGTTGGGGGTCATTATAGGGACACCATAGGACCCTATAGGGATGGGGTTATAATAAGGACCCTATAGGGATGGGGACACTATAGGGACACTATGGGGACACCTCCCCCCCATAGGGACACCTCAGTGCCCCCACGCCCCTATACAACGACCCCATATAACACCACGTGTCCTATATAACCCTATGGAGGTTCCTATGGCAATTAATCCCCTCAGGGGCTTAATGGCAATTAACGAAACCTATTAACGAGGTGGGGGATGGGACAGGAAAAGGGGGGGGGACCCTCCCTGCAGCCACTAAAACCACTTCCTGCCCCATCCCCCCCCTGCGCCCCATGGGGTTCCTGTTTTCTTTATGGGGGGGGGTGGGGGATGGGGAGCAAAAGAAGGGGGTGGGGGGGCAAATATTGAGGGTGGGGGGCAATAGATGGGGATGGGGGGCAATAGATGGGGATGGGGGGCAAATATTGGGGGTGGGGGGCAAAAGATGGGGATGGGGGGCAAATATTGGGGGTGGGGGGCAAAAGATGGGGATGGGGGGCAAATATTGGGGGTGGGGGGCAATAGATGGGGATGGGGGGCAAATATTGGGGGTGGGGGGCAATAGATGGGGATGGGGGGCAAATATTGGGGGTGGGGGGCAATAGATGGGGATGGGGGGCAAATATTGGGGGTGGGGGGCAAAAGAAGGGGGTGGGGGGCAATAGATGGGGATGGGGGGCAAATATTGGGGGTGGGGGGCAAAAGAAGGGGGTGGGGGGCAATAGATGGGGATGGGGGGCAATAGATGGGGATGGGGGGCAAATATTGGGGATGGGGGGCAAATATTGGGGGTGGGGGGCACGGAAGGGGGGTAAAGGATGGGGATGGGGGGCAATAGATGGGGGTGGGGGGCAAATATTGGGGGTGGGGGGCAAAAGAAGGGGGTGGGGGGCATGGGAGGGGGTAAAGGATGGGGATGGGGGGCAATAGATGGGGGTGGGGGGCAAATATTGGGGGTGGGGGGCAAAAGAAGGGGGTGGAGGGCATGGAAGGGGGTAAAGGATGGGGATGGGGGGCAATAGATGGGGGTGGGGGGCAAATATTGGGGGTGGGGGGCACAGAAGGGGGTAAAGGATGGGGATGGGGGGCAAAGGAAGGGGATAGGGGCAAATATTGGGGGTGGGGGGGGAAATATTGGGGATGGGGGGCACGGAAAGGGGGCAAATGATGGGGGTAGGGGGCAAATATTGGGGGCAGGGGGGTAAAGGATGGGGATGGGGGGCAAATATTGGGGTTGGGGGGCAAATATTGGGGGTGGGGGGCAAATATTGGGGGTGGGGGGCAAATATTGGGGGTGGGGGCAAATATAGGGGGTGGGGATGTGGAAGGGGGCAAATGATGGGGATGGGGGGCAAATATAGGGGACATGGGGCAGAGCTGGGGGTCCATCACAAGGTTGGGGACCCACAGGAGGGGGGACATGATATGGGGTGGGGGTCACAATATGGGGTGGGGGTCCCAATATGGGGTTGGGGGTACATGATATAGGGTGGGAGTCCCACAATATGGGGTGGGGGTCCCCCAATATGGGGTGGGGGTCCCCCAATATGGGGTTGGGGGTCACAATATGGGGTGGGGGTCCCAATATGGGGTTGGGGGTCCCAATATGGGGTGGGGGTCCCAGATATGGGGTGGGGGTCACAATATAGGGTGGGGGTCCCAATATGGGGTTGGGGGTCACAATATGGGGTGGGGGTCCCACAATATAGGGTTGGGGGGACACAATATAGGGTTGGGGGTCACAATATGGGGTGGGGGTCCCAATATGGGGTGGGGGTCACAATGGGGGGCAGACACAATATGGGGCAGGGGGTACATGATATGGGGTGGGGGGACACAATATGGGGTTGGGGATACATGATATAGGGTGGGGGCCCCAGATATGGGGTGGGGGTCCCAATATGGGTTGGGGGTCCCACAATATGGGGTGGGTGTCCCAGATATGGGGTGGGGGTCCCAATATGGGGTGGGGGTCCCACAATATGGGGTGGGGGTCACAATATGGGGTGGGGGTCCCACAATCTGGGTTGGGGGTCCCACTCTATGGGGTGGGGTTCCCACAATATGGGGTTGGGGGGACACAATATGGGGTGGGGGTCCCAATATGGGGTGGGGGTCCGCACTGACTCACCTTCTTCCTATGGGGTGGAAGGCACAATATGGGGTGGGGGTCCCAATATGGGGTGGGGGTACATGATATAGGGTGGGGCTCCCACAATATGGGGTGGGGGTCCCAGATATGGGGTGGGGGTCCCAATATGGGGTGGGGGTCACAATATGGGATGGGGGTCCCAATATGGGGTGGGGGTCCCAATATGGGGTGGGGGTCCCACAATATGGGGTTGGGGGTCCCAATATGGGGTGGGGGTCCCACAATATAGGGTTGGGGGGACACAATATGGGGTGGGGTCCCACAATGTGGGGTGGGGGTCCCAGATATGGGGTTGGGGGGACACAATATAGGGTGGGGGTCCCACAATATGGGGTGGGGGTCACAATATGGGGTGGGGGTCCCACAATATGGGGTGGGGGTCACAATATGGGGTGGGGGTCCCACAATATGGGGTGGGGGTCCCACAATATGGGGTGGGGGTCCCACAATATGGGGTTGGGGGGTCCCAATATGGGGTGGGGGTCCCACAATATGGGGTGGGGGGACACAATATGGGATGGGGGGACACAATATGGGGTGGGGGTCCCACAATATGGGGTGGGGGGCACAATATGGGGTGGGGGGTACATGATATGGGGTGGGGGTCCCAATATGGGGTGGGGGTCACAATATGGGTTGGGGGTCCCAATATGGGGTGGGGGTCCCACAATATGGGGTGGGGCTCCCACAATATGGGGTGGGGGTCCCAATATGGGGTGGGGGTCACAATATGGGGTGGGGGTCCCACAATATGGGGTTGGGGGGACACAATATAGGGTTGGAGGTCCCAATAATGGGGTGGGGGTCACAATATGGGGTGGGGGTCCCAATATGGGGTGGGGGTCCCAATATGGGGTTGGGGGGTCACAATATGGGGTGGGGGTCCCAATATGGGGTGGGGGTCCCAATATGGGGTGGGGGTACATGATATAGGGTGGGGGGTCCCACAATATGGGTTGGGGGTCCCAATAATGGGGTGGGGGTCACAATAATGGGGTGGGGGACACGATATGGGGTGGGGGTCCCCCAATATGGGGTGGGGGGTCACAATATGTGGGTGGGGGTCCCAATATGGGGTGGTGTCACAATATGGGGTTGGGGGTCCCACAATCTGGGGTGGGGGTCCCACAATATGGGGTTGGGGGTCCCACAATATGGGTTGGGGGTCCCAGATATGGGATGGGGGTACATGATATAGGGTGGGGGTCCCAGATATGGAGTGGGGGTCCCACAATATGGGGTGGGGGTCACAATATGGGGTGGGGGTCCCACAATATGGGGTGGGGGTCCCAATATGGGGTGGGGGTCCCAATATGGGGTGGGGGTCCCACAATATGGGGTTGGGGTCCCAATATGGGGTGGGGGTCACAATGGGGGGCAGACACAATATGGGGCAGGGGGTACATGATATGGGGTGGGGGGACACAATATGGGGTTGGGGATACATGATATAGGGTGGGGGCCCCAGATATGGGGTGGGGGTCCCAATATGGGGTGGGGGTCCCAGATATGGGGTGGGGCTCCCACAATATGGGGTTGGGGGGACACAATATGGGGTGGGGGACACAATATGGGGTTGGGGGTCCCAATATGGGGTGGGGGTCACAATATGGGGTGGGGGTCCCAATATGGGGTTGGGGGGACACAATATAGGGTTGGGGGTCCCAATAATGGGGTGGGGGTCCCAATAATGGGGTGGGGGTCCCAATATGGGGTAGGGGTCCCAATATGGGGTGGGGGTCCCCCAATATGGGGTTGGGGGTCCCAATAATGGGGTGGGGGTCCCAATATGGGGTAGGGGTCCCAATATGGGGTGGGGGTCCCACAATATGGGGTTGGGGGTCCCAATATGGGGTGGGGGTCCCACAATATGGGGTGGGGGTCCCAATATGGGGTGGGGGTCCCAATATGGGGTGGGGGTCCCACAATATGGGGTGGGGGGTCCCACAATATGGGGTGGGGGTCCCACAATATGGGGTGGGGGTCACAATATGGGGTGGGGCTCCCACAATATGGGGTTGGGGGGTCCCAATATGGGGTGGGGGTCCCACAATATAGGGTTGGGGGTCACAATATGGGGTGGGGGTCCCACAATATGGGGTTGGGGTCCCACAATATGGGGTGGGGGTCCCAATATGGGGTGGGGGTCACAATATGGGGTTGGGGGTCCCAATATGGGGTGGGGGGTACATGATATGGGGTGGGGGTCCCAATATGGGGCGGGGGTCCCAATATGGGTTGGGGGTCCGCACTGACTCACCTTCTTCCTATGGGGTGGGGGTCCCAATATGGGGTGGGGGTCCCAATATGGGGTGGGGGTCACAGTGGGGGGCAGACACAATATGGGGTTGGGGATACATGATATAGGGTGGGGGGTCCCAGATATGGGGTGGGGGTCCCACAATATGGGGTGGGGGTCCCACAATATGGGTTGGGGGTCCCAATATGGGGCGGGGGTCCGCACTGACTCACCTTCTTCCTATGGGGGTCGTTCTTGGCCAGGCAGGATCGGGGCAGAGCCAGGTACCCCCCAATGACCTGGATCTCCTCGGCCGTGGGGTAGCGCTTCTTTGGGGTCACTTGTGGGGCCGGGGGGTCGTTGTTATGGGGCGCAGCCCCCCCCCCCTCATTGGCCGCCCCCCGTCGGGGTCTGACGGTGATGGTGTTCCCACTGCGCCGCTGTAGGGCCGGGTGGGTCGGGGGGGGCGGGGTGGGGTCTCGCCGTGGGGCCCCGCGCATGGTCACGGCCCCTATGGGACCCCCATGGGGTGGGGAGGATGTGGGGCAGAACCCGGAACCTACTTGGGGGGAGGGAGGAGGATGTGGGGACGGGGGGGGCGGGGCGGAACATGGCGGGGATGGGGGGGGTGGGGGCGTCTTGGCAGCCATCTTGGCAGCCATATTGGCCTCCATCTTGTCCGCCATCTTGGTCTCCACTGGGGATGTGGTTGAGGGTGTCATGGCCGACGGTGACGTGGTTGATGGTGCCATCTTGGTCTCCATCTTGGCCTCCATTGGGGATGTGGTTGGAGATGACGTGGTTGGTGGCGCCATCTTGGCCTCCATCTTGTCCGCCATCTTGGTCTCCATCTTGGCAGCCATCTTGGCCTCCATTGGGGACGACGTGGTTGAAGGTGTCATGGCCGACAGTGACGTGGTGGTTGGTGCCATCTTGGTCTCCATCTTGGCCTCCATTGGGGATGTGGTTGGAGATGACGTGGTTGGTGGCGCCATCTTGGCCGCCATCTTGTCCGCCATCTTGGTCTCCATCTTGGCAGCCATCTTGGCAGCCATATTGGCCTCCATCTTGGTCTCCATCTTGGCCGCCATCTTGGCCTCCATTGGGGACGTGGTTGGGGGTGTCATGGCCGACAGTGACGTGGTTGGGGAGGACGTGGGGGGTGGTGCCATCTTGGCCTCCATCTTGGCCTCCATTGGGGATGTGGTTGAAGGTGTCATGGCTGACAGTGACGTGGTGGTTGGTGGCACCTTGGCCTCCATCTTGGCCTCCATTGTTGCCATGGTTGCAGGTGACGTGGTTGATGGCGCCATCTTGGCCGCCATCTTGGCCTCCATCTTGGCCTCCATCTTGGCCTCCATCGGGGATGTGGTTGGGGGTGTCATGGCCGACAGTGACGTGGTTGGTGGTGCCATCTTGGCCTCCATTGTTGCCATGGTTGCGGGTGACATGGTTGATGGCGCCATCTTGGCCTCCATCTTGTCCGCCATCTTGGTCTCCATCTTGGCCGCCATCTTGGCCTCCATTGGGGACGACGTGGTTGAAGGTGTCATGGCTGACAGTGACGTGGTGGTTGGTGGCACCTTGGCCTCCATCTTGGCCTCCATTGTTGCCATGGTTGCAGGTGACGTGGTTGATGGCGCCATCTTGGCCGCCATCTTGGCCTCCATTGGGGATGTGGTTGGGGGTGTCATGGCCAACGGTGACGTGGTTGATGGCGCCATCTTGTTCTCCATCTTGGTCTCCATCTTGGCCGCCATCTTGGTCTCCATCTTGGCCTCCGATGGGGGTGACGTGGTTGGGGGTGTCATGGCCGACGGTGACGTGGTTGGGGGGGATTGGGTGGGGGGTGACACCTTGGCCTCCATCTTGGCCTCCATCTTGGTCGCCATCTTGGCCTCCGTTGTTGCCATGGTTGCAGGTGACGTGGTTGGTGGCGCCATCTTGGCCTCCATCTTGGCCTCCATTGGTGACGTGGTTGAGGTTGACGTGGTTGGGGGGGACGTGGTGGTTGGTGGCACCTTGGCCGCCATCTTGGCCGCCATCTTGGCCTCCATTGGTTCCATAGTTGGTGATGACGTGGTTGATGGCGCCATCTTGGCCTCCATCTTGGCCTCCATTGTTGCCATAGTTGGGGGTGATGTGGTTGGTGGCACCATCTTGGCCTCCATTGTTGCCATAGTTGCCCCCTCGGCTGCCCCCTGCCCCTTCCATCCCCTCACCATCTCCCTGACCACCCCACGACCCTCATCTGCCCCCCATCCCCCTTTGGGGCCCTTCCCAGCCCCCCACCCCTTGGCCGTCACCAGGCCCTTCACCCTCACCTCACCTGGCCCCACATCCTTCCTCGTCCCCAACATGGCGCCCGCCCCATATCCCTTCCCATCCCCCTCAGCCCCCAACCCATCAATGCCCCCCTCACTATCGCCCCCAATTGGCCCCACGGGGACCCCCAACCCCTCACCCAACTGTTGGCCAACGTCACCCTTCCCCCTCCCCTCATCGCCCCCCAACCCCACCCCATCCCCTTGAGGACCCTTCCCCACCCCATAACCCCCTCCCACCCCATCCCCTTGAGGACCCTTCCCCATCCCCTCACTGCCCCCCATCCCCACCTCATCCCCTTTAGGACCCAACCCAACTATTGACTGACCCTTCCCCACCCCATAACCTCCTCCCACCCCGTCCCCTTGAGGACCCTTCCCCTTCCCCATCCCCTCACTGCCCCCCATATCCATCCCATCCCCTTTAGGACCCTTCCCCACCCCATAACCTCCTCCCACCCCATCCCCTTGAGAACCCAACCCAACAGTTGGCCAACCCTTCGCTACCCCATCACCCCCTCCCACCCCATCACCCCCTCCCACCCCATAACCTCCTCCCACCCCATCCCCTTGAGGACCCTTCCCCATCCCCTCACTGCCCCCTATACCCACCCCATCCCCTTTAGGACCCAACCCAACGGTTGGCCAACCCTTCGCTACCCCATCACCACCCCCCACCCCATCCCCCTGTTGCCCCCCCTGTTGCCCCCCTTTAGTTGTGGGGCTCTCAGTGACCCCCTCAGTGCTCAGGGATCTGGCCGCCGTCGGCCGTGGGGCGAAACGACTCAATAACCGACTGACCCGACCCCGCGTGGTGGCGTCTCCTGCCCCACAAGTCTCCAACCCTTCAGCGCTACGACTCAACCCTGGGCTCAACGTTATAGGGGACGAGACCCCCCCTATAGGGGGACCCCCCCCGGCCCCGGCTTTGGCCCGACGTCGTTCCAGCAGTTCCCTTTTCCATGGGGGTAATTGAGCCGCTCGATCCCGTTGTTCTCGTTCCCGACGTCGTGTGGCTTCTTCCTCGCGACGACGGCGTTCCAAGAGCTGGAGCTTCCAACCGGGAACCGCCATGGGCTATAGGGGGCAATGGGGGGCAATGGGCTATAGGGGGCAATGGGGTATTGGGATCAATAGGGGTATTGGGGTCAATAGGGACAGTGGGGATGGTAGGGACACCAAGGATGGGGATATTGGGGTCAATAGGGGTATGGGGGTCAATAGGGATGGGGATATTGGGGTCAGTGGGGTTGGGGTCATCAAGTTTGGGGTCAATAGGGATGGTGGGACGCCAAGGATGGAGATATTGGGGTCAATGGGGATGGGGAGGGGGACCCCAAGGATGGAGATATTGGGGTCAATGGGGGTATGGGGACACGAGGATGGAACAGCCATGGTCTATAGGGGGGGATCAATAGGGATGGGGGGCAATGGGTTTGGGGTCAATGGGGTATTGTGGTCAATAGGGGTATTGGGGTCAATGGGTTTGGGGTCAATGGGGTATTGGGGTCAGTGGGGTATTGGGGTCAATAGGGGTATTGGGGTCAATAGGGATGGGGGGCAATGGGTTTGGGGTCTATAGGGGGCAATGGGTTTGGGGTCAATAGGGATGGGGGGCAATGGGTTTGGGGTCTATAGGGGTATTGGGGTCAATAGGGGTAGGGGGCAATGGGGTTGGGGTCTATAGGGGTATTGGGGTCAATAGGGATGGGGGGGACATTAAGGATGGGGCCATTTGGGGTTAATGGGGTTGGGGGGCCTTAATCTATGGGGCCATTGGGGTTAATGGGGATGGGGGGCGCCATATATGGGGTTAATGGGGTTAATGGGGTTAATGGGGATGGGGGGGCGCCATATATGGGGTTAATGGGGTTAATGGGGTTGGGGGGCGCCATATATGGGGTTAATGGGGTTGGGGGGGCGCCATATATGGGGTTAATGGGGTTAATGGGGTTGGGGGGGCACCATATATGGGGTTAATGGGGTTAGTGGGGTCGGGGGGGCCCGTAATCTATGGGGCCATTGGGATTAATGGGGTCGGGGGGGGGGGGGACACTATATATGGGGTTAATGGGGTTAATGGGGATGGGGGGCACCATATATGGGGTTAATGGGGTTAATGGGGTTAATGGGGTTAATGGGGTCGGGGGGGCCCTTAATCTATGGGGCCATTGGGATTAATGGGGATGGGGGGGCACCATATATGGGGCCATTGGGGTTAATGGGGTTAATGGGGTTAATGGGGTTGGGGGGGCACCATATATGGGGCCATTGGGGTTAGTGGGGTCGGGGGGGGGCTTAATCTATGGGGCCATTGGGATTAATGGGGATGGGGGGGCACCATATATGGGGTTAATGGGGTTAATGGGGTCAGGGGGGGCCTTAATCTATGGGTCCATTGGGATTAATGGGGTCGGGGGGGGGGACACACCATCTATGGGGCCATAGGGGACAATAGGGGCTGGTGCCACCACCACAATAGGGACAAAAGGGACCAACGCGGCCATAGGGATATATGGGGGGGGGGTATTTAATAGGGGGGGGGTATTTAATGGGGGGGGTATTTAATGGGGGGGGGGTATTTAATGGGGGGGGGGGTATTTAATAGGGTGGGGGGTATTTAATAGGGTGGGGGGGGTATTTAATAGGGGGGGGGTATTTAATAGGGTGGGGGGGGGTATTTAATAGGGGGGGGTATTTAATAGGGTGGGGGGGGGTATTTAATAGGGGGGGGTATTTAATAGGGTGGGGGGGGGTATTTAATAGGGGGGGGTATTTAATAGGGGGGGGGTATTTAATTGGGGGGGGGTATTTAATAGGGTGGGGGGGGGGCACACAATGAGACCCCCCCCCTATAAACCCCAATGAGGATGGAAGGGAATAAAGGGAAAACAGAGTGGGGGGGGGGGGTCCTAAAAGCCTCATCCCCATAGGGAACAACGGGGATATAACGGGGGGGGGTTACAGGGGGGGTTATAGGGGGGGTTACCCAAGACCCTCATGTCGCCCCCTCCCCATTTTATAGCCCCCCCCCCTTTATTCTATCGGTTCTTTACTCACTTCGGGTCTCGGCGACGATCGAGGCGGATCCGGACGGAGGGATTTAATGGGGGGGGGGGGGGGAGAAAAGCGGCTTTTCCCACGGGGGGGGGGAATATCCCAACTGCCCCCCCCCCTTTATTCCTTCCCTTCCCCCCCCCCTTTAATATAATGCTTTATAATGGGGGGGGGGGGTTAAATAAGCTTCAATTTGGGGTTTTTTATATGGGGGGGGGGGGGATGGGGTTAACGCCCTGAATGGAGCCGGAAGACAAAGGGGGGGGGGGGGGAAATGAAGTGGGGGGGGGGGTTATAAAGGGGGGGGGGGCATCCGGATGGAGGGAGGAAATAAGGGGGGGGGGGGGGGTGTATATCCGCCCCCCCCCCACGCAAACCCCGTTGGGTTTAATGGGGTTTAATGGGGTTTAATGGGGTTTTAAGGGGGTTTTAAGGGGGGTTTCCTCTTTAAGGGGGGGGGGCTTTGTGTGGTGGGGGGGGGAGGGGCTTAAAGAGGGGGGTGGGGTTATAGTGGGGTCGCCCACCCCCCCCCCCCATTCACTCCCATTCATGGATGGTTTATAACAGCGCCACCGTGTGGTCAGATGGGGAACTGCACTTCCGTGTTTGGGGGGGGGGTATAGAAATAAAGGGGTTGGAGACCCCCCCCTATAAAATGGAGACCCCTCCCCTTTAAAATGGAGACCCCCCCCTATAAAGTGGAGACCCCCCCATTTAAAATGGAGACCCCCCCCCTATAAAATGGAGACCCCCCCCCTTTAAAATGGAGACCCCCCCCTATAAAATGGAGACCCCCCCCCTATAAAATGGAGACCCCCCCCTATAAAATGGAGACCCCCCCCTTTAAAATGGAACCCCCCCATTAACCCCATAGACCCCCATTGATCCCCCCATAGACCCCCATTAACCCCATAGACCCCCATAGACCCCCATAGACCCCCCTATTAACCCCATAGACCCCCATAGACCCCCATTGACCCCCCCATTAACCCCATAGACCCCCATTGAACCCCATAGACCCCCATAGACCCCCCCCATTAACCCCATAGACCCCCATTGAACCCCCATAGACCCCCCCATTAACCCCATAGACCCCCATTGAACCCCCATAGACCCCCCCATTAACCCCATAGACTCCCATAGACCCCCATAGAGCCCCCCATTAACCCCATAGACCCCCATAGACCCCCATAGACCCCCATTGACCCCCATAGGCCCCCATAGACCTCCCCATCTCCCCCATAGACCCCCATAGACCCCCCCATTAACCCCATAGACCCCCATTGACCCCTCCATCCCCCCCATAGACCCCCACTGACCCCCATAGACCCCCCTATTAACCCCATAGACCCCCATAGACCCCCCCATTAACCCCATTGAACCCCATAGACCCCCATAGACCCCCTCCATTAACCCCATAGACCCCCATAGACCCCCCCATTAACCCCATAGACCCCCATAGACCCCCCTATTAACCCCATAGACCCCCATAGACCCCCATAGACCCCTCCATTAACCCCATAGACCCCCATAGGCCCCCATAGACCCCCCCAATAACCCCATAGACCCCCATAGACCACCATAGACACCCCCAATAACCCCATAGACCCCCATAGACCCCCCCAATAACCCCATAGACCCCCATAGACCCCCATAGACCCCCATAGACCCCCCCATTAACACCACTGACCCCCAAAGACCCCCATAGACCCCCCTATTAACCCCATAGACCCCCATAGACCCCCATAGACCCCCCCATTAACCCCATAGACCCCCATTGACCCCCCATAGACCCCCCCATAGACCCCCATTGAACCCCCCCCCTCCCAGTCCCTATTAACCCCCCCCCCCACCCATGGGTGGATCAGGGCGGGGTCACCTCCTCCCATCCCATAATAACCCACTTCCGGGGTCATCCCAAGCGTCGGCCCCACCCGAGGTGACCAAAATTGGGGGGGGGGGCGTCACCGTGTCCCCACCCTGCCCTATAGGGGAACAATGGGGCCCTATGGGGAGGGGGACCACAATGGGACCCCAATGGGACCCCAATGGGACCCATAAGTGACCCCAAATTGTCCCTATATGGGATATGGGGATGGGGGTCCCTAATGTGACCCCAATGGGACCCATAAGTGACCCCAAAGTGGTCCTATATGGGATATGGGGATGGGGGACCCCAATGAGACCCTATATGGGACCCCAATGGGACCCATAAGTGACCCCAAAGTGGCCCTATATGGGATATGGGGATAGGGGACCCCAATGGGACCCCAAAGGGACCCTAAAGGGACCCATAAGTGACCCCAAAGTGACCCTATATGGGATATGGGGATGGGGGACCCCAATGGGACCCCAATGGGACCCCTAAGTGACCCTAAAGGGACCCTAAAGGGTCCCTATATGGGATATGGGGATGGGGGACCCCAATGGGACCCCAAAGGGACCCTAAAGGGACCCCTAAGTGACCCCAAAGTGGCCCTATATGGGATATGGGGATGGGGGACCCCAATGGGACCCCAATGGGACCCCAATGTGACCCCAAAGTGGCCCTAAAGGGTCCCTATATGGGATATGGGGATGGGGGACCCCAATGGGACCCCAAAGGGACCCTAAAGGGACCCCCAACTGTCCTCATAGGTGTCCCCAAATGGCCCATAGACCCACAGTGTCCCCATAGACCCATAGTGTCCCCATAGACTCATAGTGTCCCCCATAGACCCATAGAGTCCCCATAGACCCATAGTGTCCCCATAGACCCATAGCGTCCCCCATAGACCCATAGTGTCCCCATAGACCCATAGCATCCCCAAGCCATCCCTATGGGGTCCCCAAGGGGTCCATAGACCCATAGAGTCCCCATAGACCCATAGCATCCCCCATAGACCCATAGTGTCCCCATAGACCCATAGCATCCCCAAGCCACCCCTATGGGGTCCCCAAATGGCCCATAGACCCACAGTGTCCCCATAGACCCATAGTGTCCCCATAGACCCATAGTGTCCCCATAGACCCATAGCGTCCCCCATAGACCCATAGTGTCCCCATAGACCCATAGTGTCCCCATAGACCCATAGCGTCCCCATAGACCCATAGCATCCCCAAGCCATCCCTATGGGGTCCCCAAATGGCCCATAGACCCATAGTGTCCCCATAGACCCATAGTGTCCCCATAGACTCATAGTGTCCCCCATAGACCTATAGTGTCCCCATAGACCCATAGTGTCCCCATAGACCCATAGTGTCCCCATAGACCCACAGTGTCCCCATAGACCCATAGCGTCCCCCATAGACCCATAGCGTCCCCCATAGACCCATAGTGTCCCCATAGACTCATAGTGTCCCCCATAGACCTATAGTGTCCCCATAGACCCATAGTGTCCCCATAGACCCATAGTGTCCCCATAGACCCATAGCATCCCCAAGCCACCCCTATGGGGTCCCCAAGGGGTCCATAGACCCATAGCGTCCCCCATAGACCCATAGTGTCCCCATAGACTCATAGTGTCCCCCATAGACCTATAGAGTCCCCCATAGACTCATAGCATCCCCATAGACCTATAGAGTCCCCATAGACCCATAGCATCCCCAAGCCACCCCTATGGGGTCCCCAAATGGCCCATAGACCCATAGTGTCCCCATAGACCCATAGAGTCCCCATAGACCCATAGCATCCCCAAGCCATCCCTATGGGGTCCCCAAATGGCCCATAGACCCATAGTGTCCCCATAGACCCATAGCGTCCCCCATAGACCCATAGTGTCCCCATAGACCCATAGCGTCCCCCATAGACCCATAGTGTCCCCATAGACCCATAGCGTCCCCATAGACCTATAGCGTCCCCATAGACCCATAGTGTCCCCATAGACCCATAGCGTCCCCATAGACCCATAGGGTCCCCATAGACCCATAGCGTCCCCCATAGACCCATAGCGTCCCCATAGACCCATAGCATCCCCAAGCCACCCCTATGGGGTCCCCAAGGGGTCCATAGACCCATAGTGTCCCCATAGACCCATAGTGTCCCCATAGACTCATAGTGTCCCCCATAGACCTATAGTGTCCCCATAGACCCATAGTGTCCCCCATAGACCCATAGCGTCCCCCATAGACCCATAGAGTCCCCATAGACCCATAGCATCCCCAAGCCACCCCTATGGGGTCACGGGCACTGGGTGACATTGAAGTGTCCCCATAGGTGACACGCTTGGTGTCCCTGCCCTATAGCAAGCAGGTCAATGCTGTGACTCAGGCCTTAACGAGGTGGGGCTGGCCCCATTGATGTCCCCAATGTCCCCTCCCCCAACTATGGAGGCCCCACCCATCAGCTGGGCCCTATATAAGGTGGGTCCCGGTCCCGTGTCCCCATTGATGATGATGACGACCCCAATGATGAAACCTCATTGGCTGCCGTTGGCCCTCGGGGTCCTACTGGTGATTTATGGGGGGATGATACAAGGTGGGAGAACTGGGGGGGAATGGGGGGGACTGGGGGGAATGGGGGGCACTGGGAAGGACTGGGATGAACTGGGAGGGACTGGGAGGGACTGGGAAGAGAATGGGGTGGGGAATGGGAGGGACTGGGATGGAATGGGAGGGGCCAGGAAGAAGTGGGGTGGAGACTGGGATGGACTGGGATCAACTGGGATGGACTGGGATGAACTGGGATGGAATGGGATGGAATGGAATGAACTGGGACGAACTGGGATGAAATGGGATGAACTGGGGTGGAATGGGATGAAATGGGATGGAATGGGATGGATTGGGACAGACTGGGGTGAAATGGGATGGATTGGGATGAACTGGGACAGACTGGGATGGACTGGGATGAACTGGGATGGACTGAGACAAACTGGGATTAACTGGGATGGAATGGGATGGACTAGGATGAACTGGGATGAACTGGGATTAACTGGGATGGAATGGGATGGATTAGGATGGATTGGGATGGATTGGGATGGGCTGGGATGGACTGGGACAGACTGGGACAGACTGGGATGAACTGGGATGGACTGGGATGAACTGGGATGAAATGGGATGGATTGGGATGAACTGGGATGGAATGGGACAGACTGGGATGGACTGGGATGAACTGGGATGGATTGGGATGAACTGGGATGGACTGGGATGGACTGGGATGGAATGGGATGAACTGGGACGGACTGGGATGAACTGGGATGGACTGGGATGGACTGAGACAAACTGGGATTAACTGGGATGGACTGGGATGGACTGGGGTGGAATAGGATGGACTGGGATGGACTAGGATGGAATGGGGTGGACTGGGACGAAGTGGGACAAACTGGGATGAACTGGGATGGATTGGGATGGAATGGGATGGAATGGGACAAACTGGGACAAACTGGGACGAACTGGGACGAACTGGGACGAACTGGGATGAACTGGGACGGACTGGGATGGAATGGGATGGGTTGGGACGGACTGGGATGGACTGGGATGGAATGGGACAAACTGGGATGGAATGGGACAAACTGGGATGAACTGGGACAAACTGGGACAGACTCCCCCCCCTCTCCAGGCGCTGCCTCTGACTGTGACTCAGGATCCCAGCTGAGCCCCCTGATGTCCGGGGTGGATCCCTGCAAGGAACCCACCGGATTCCTCAGCCCCCAAACTGGGGGGGGCACAGCGGGATCCACCGGAGGGGGAGGGGGATCCTACAGCGGACCCGGATCCTATGGGAGCAACTCAGGATCCTATGGCGGCGGATTGGGATCCCAAAGCGGATCGGGATCTTATGGGGGCGGATCAGGATCCTATGGGGGCAGACCAGGATCCCAAAGTGGATCGGGATCCTATGGGGGCGGATCAGGATCCCAAAGCGGATCAGGATCCCATGGCGGATCTGGATCCTATGGGGGCAGACCAGGATCCTATGGGGGCGGATCAGGATCCTATGGTGGTGAATCAGGATCCTATGGGGGCAGACCGGGGTCCCATGGCGGTGGATCGGGATCTTATGGGGGCGGATCAGGATCCTATGGGGGCGGATCAGGATCCCATGGTGGTGAATCAGGATCCTATGGGGGCAGACCGGGGTCCCATGGTGGTGGATCGGGATCTTATGGGGGCGGATCAGGATCCTATGGGGGCAGACCGGGATCCTATGGGGGCGGATCGGGGCCATCCCCAGGCCGAGGAAGCGGATCGGGATCCTACGTGTCACCGGAATCCAGTGGGGGCAAACCGGGTTATTATGGGAGCAGACCGGGATCCCAAGGGGACGGGGATGGATCGGGATCTTTCGTCTCACCGGGATCTGGTGGACCACCAGGATCCTATGGACTGCTGCCCTATGGGTTGGACAGACCGGGATCCCAAGGGGGATCGGGATCGGGAAGACCTGGATCCCAAGGGGGAAGTGGATCGGGATCAGGATCAGGAAGACCTGGATCCCAAGGAGGATCGGGAAGACCTGGATCCCAAGGAGGAAGTGGATCGGGATTAGGATCAGGAAGACCTGGATCCCAAGGGGGAAGTGGATCAGGATCAGGAAGACCTGGATCCCAAGGGGGAAGTGGATCGGGATCAGGATCAGGAAGACCGGGATCCCAAGGAGGATCGGGAAGACCTGGATCCCAAGGGGGAATAGGATCAGGATCAGGAAGACCTGGATCCCAAGGGGGAAGTGGATCGGGATCAGGATCAGGAAGACCTGGATCCCAAGGAGGATCAGGATCAGGAAGACCTGGATCCCAAGGAGGAATAGGATCAGGATCCCAAGGAGGATCGGGATCAGGAAGACCTGGATCCCAAGGAGGATCGGGATCGGGAAGACCTGGATCCCAAGGAGGAATAGGATCAGGATCCCAAGGAGGATCGGGATCAGGAAGACCTGGATCCCAAGGGGGAAGTGGATCCCAAGGAGGCAGCGGATCGGGGTCCTATGGGGGATCAAGCTCCTATGGAGGCAGCTCGGGATCCTATGGGCTCCCCGAGTCCTATGGGGGTGATTCGGGATCCTATGGGGGGTCGGGATCCTATGGGGGCAGACCGGGATCCCAAAGCGGATCTGGATCCTATGGGGGCGGATCAGGATCCTATGGGGGCAGACCGGGATCCCAAAGTGGATCAGGATCCTATGGGGGCGGATCGGGATCCTATGGGGGCAGACCAGGATCCTATGGGGGATCTGGATCCTATGGGGGCGGATCGGGATCCTATGGGGGCGGATCTGGATCCTATGGGGGATCTGGATCCTATGGGGGCGGATCTGGATCCTATGGGGGCGGATCGGGATCCTATGGGGGATCTGGATCCTATGGGGGCGGATCGGGATCCTATGGGGGATCAGGATCCTATGGGGGCGGATCGGGATCCTATGGGGGGTCGGGATCCTATGGGGGTGGATCCCTGCGTCCCATATACAAGAACCCAGGGATCCCTTTTGTACCGGGGTTGAGGGATCCAGCCCGAACTGGGGGTTACATCCCCATCCGTCGTGGTCCCAATACTGGATCCTCTTATAGCGCCGGGACCTATGGATCGGGATCCAGTGTGGGATCGGGATCCAGTGTGGGATCGGGATCCAGTGTGGGATCGGGGCAGGAATCGGGCTGTGGGGATTGTGATTAATAGGGGATGGCAATGTCAACCTCCCCATGGTCCCAATAAAGCCCTTGTAGAGTCCCAGTATGGCCCCATGTGTCCCAGTATGGCCCCATATATCCCAGTATGGCCCCATATATCCCAGTATGGTCCCATATATCCCAGTATGGCCCCACATGTCCCAATATGGTCCCAATATGGCCCCATATATCCCAATATGGCCCCACATGTCCCAATATGGCCCCATGTATCCCAATATGGTCCCAGTATGGCCCCATATATCCCAGTATGGCCCCATGTATCCCACTATGATCCCATATATCCCAATATGGCCCCATGTGTCCCAATATGGCCCTATGTGTCCCAATATGGCCCCATATATCCCAGTATGGCCCCATATATCCCAGTATGGCCCCATATATCCCAATATGGTCCCAGTATGGCCCCATATATCCCAGTATGGCCCCATATATCCCAATATGGTCCCAGTATGGCCCCATATATCCCAGTATGGCCCCATATATCCCAATATGGTCCCAGTATGGCCCCATATATCCCAGTATGGCCCCATATATCCCAATATGGTCCCACTATGGCCCCATATATCCCAGTATGGCCCCATATATCCCAGTATGGCCCCATATATCCCAGTATGGCCCCATATATCCCAATATGGTCCCACTATGGCCCCATATATCCCAATATGACCCCATATATCTCAATATTACCCCATATATCCCAGTATGGCCCCATATATCCCAGTATGGCCCCACATGTCCCAGTATGGCCCCACGTGTCACGGCACTGGTTGAACTGGTCGTACTGGTTCACTCCCAGTGTTGGGAATGGGGACATCAATGGGGACAATGGGGTGGGGACATCTATAGGGACAGGGATGGGGACATTGGAATGGGGACATTGGGGGCTGAATGGGGTCAATGGGGACAATAGGGACTGAAACAATGGGGACAATGGGGTGGGGTTGGGGCCACCCATGGGTGGGGGTGGGTGACAATGGGGTGGTGACACCGAAACTGGGACGGGGTGGGGGGGATAATAGGGGGGGTGGACCCATAGAGACCAGTATGGATCCATAGAGACCAGTATGGACATATAGAGACCAGTATGGACCCATAGAGACCAGTATGGACCCATAGAGACCAGTATGGACCCATAGGAACCAGTATGGACATATAGAGACCAGTATGGACCCATAGAGACCAGTATGGACCCATAGGGACCAGTATGGACCCATAGGGACCAGTATGGACCCATAGAGACCAGTATGGACCCATAGAGACCAGTATGGACCCATAGGGACCAGTATGGACCCATAGGGACCAGTATGGACATATAGAGACCAGTATGGACCCATAGAGACCAGTATGGACCCATAGGGACCAGTATGGACATATAGGGACCAGTATGGACCCATAGGGACCAGTATGGACCCATAGGGACCAGTATGGACATATAGGGACCAGTATGGACCCATAGGGACCAGTATGGACCCATAGGGATCAGTATGGACCCATAGGGATTAGTATGGACCCATAGGGACCTGTATGGACCCATAGGGACCAGTATGGACATATAGGGACCAGTCTGGACCCATAGGAACCAGTATGGACCCATAGGGACCAGTATGGACATATAGGGACCAGTATGGACCCATAGGGATCAGTATGGACCCATAGGAACCAGTATGGACCCATACATCCCTTCTAGGACCTCTGTGACCCCAATGGGATCGCAATGGGGTCGATACATCCCCTATGGGGCCAATAGGACCCATATAGGATCCCAATGGGACCCCAATGGGGCCAGGATGTCCCTAATAGGAATACATCCCTTCTAGGACCTGTCTGACCCTATTGGGACCTCAATGGGGCCCATACATCCCCTATGGGGCCAATACCTCCCCTATAGGGTCAATCCATCCCCTATGGGGTCAATCCATCCCCTATGGGGCCAATACCTCCCGTATGGGGTCAATCCATCCCATATGGGGCCAATACCTCCCCTATAGGGTCAATCCATCCCCTATGGGGTCAATCCATCCCATATGGGGCCAATCCATCCCCTATGGGGCCAATACCTCCCCTATAGGGTCAATCCATCCCCTATGGGGTCAATCCATCCCCTATGGGGCCAATCCATCCCCTATGGGGCCAATACCTCCCCTATAGGGTCAATCCATCCCCTATGGGGTCAATCCATCCCCTATGGGGCCAATCCATCCCCTATAGGGTCAATCCATCCCCTATGGGGTCAATCCATCCCCTATGGGGCCAATACCTCCCCTATAGGGTCAATCCATCCCATATGGGGTCAATCCATCCCCTATAGGGTCAATCCATCCCCTATGGGGTCAATCCATCCTCTATGGGGCCAATACATCCCCTATGGGGCCAATACATCCTCTATGGGGCCACAATGGGGCCAATACACCCCTATGGGGCTAATACCTCCCCTATAGGGTCAATCCATCCCCTATAGGGTCAATCCATCCCCTATAGGGTCAATCCATCCCCTATGGGGTCAATCCATCCCCTATGGGGCCAACCCAGCCCCACACCGCACCCATTTGTGGGTGGCTGCACCCATAGTGTGGGTGTCAATGGCACGTCCCAGCCGGCCATAAAAGCGGCCATATAAAACCAGTACAGAACCAGTACGGCCCTATAAGGACCTATAAGGACCTATAAGGACCTATAAGGCCCTATAAGGCCCTATAAGGACCTATAAGGACCTATAAGGATCTATAAGGACCTATAAGGACCTATAAGGACCTATAAGGCCCTATAAGGACCTATAAGGATCTATAAGGCCCTATAAGGACCTATAAGGACCTATAAGGACCCATGGGTGCCCCCAGGATCTTTGGGGTCCTGCTCGTCCTGATCGTCCTGCTCCATCCCAATGGGATCGGTAGGAAACCAAACTGGGGTATGGGGATATTGGGACCCCAAACTGGGATATTGGGATCCCAAACTGGGATATGGGGATATTGGGATCCCAAACTGGGATATGGGACCCCAAAGTGGGATATTGGGACCCCAAACTGGGATTGAGACCCCAAACCAGTTTGGGATATGGGGATATTGGGACCCCAAACTGGGACTGGGACCCCAAACTGGTTTGGGATATGGGGTGGTGGGACCCCAAACTGGGATTGGGACCCCAAACTGGTTTGGTTATGGGGTGGTGGGACCCCAAATTGGGATATGGGGATATTGGGACCCCAAACTGGGATTGGGACCCCAAACCAGTTTGGGATATGGGGATATTGGGACCCCAAAGTGGGATATGGGGATATTGGGACCCCAAACTGGTTTGGGATATGGGGATATTGGGGTCCTCAAACTGGTTTCGGATATGGGGTGGTGGGACCCCAAACTGGGATATAGGGATACTGGGACCCCAAACTGGTTTGGGATATGGGGATACTGGGACCCCAAACTGGGATATTGGGACCCCAAAGTGGGATATGGGGATATTGGGACCCCAAACTGGGGCTGGGACCCCAAACTGGATTGGGATATGGGGATATGGGACCCCAAACTGGGATATGGGGATATTGGGACCCCAAACTGGTTTGGGGTATGGGGATACTGGGACCCCAAACTGGGACCCCAAACTGGTTTGGTTATGGGGATACTGGGACCCCAAACTGGGGCTGGGACCCCAAACTGGTTTGGGATATGGGGATACTGGGACCCCAAAGTGGGATATGGGGTATGGGGTGGTGGGACCCCAAAGTGGGATATGGGGTGGTGGGACCCCAAACTGGGATATTGGGACCCCAAACTGGGATATGGGGATATGGGACCCCAAACTAGGACTGGGACCCCAAACTGGTTTGGGATATGGTGTGCTGGGACCCCAAACTGGGATATGGGGTATGGGGATATTGGGACCCCAAAGTGGGATATGGGGATATTGGGACCCCAAACTGGGACTGGGACCCCAAACTGGGATATTGGGACCCCAAACTGGGATTGAGACCCCAAACTGGATTGGGATATGGGGATATTGGGACCCCAAACTGGGATATGGGGATATTGGGGTCCTCAAACTGGTTTCGGATATGGGGTGGTGGGACCCCAAACTGGGATATAGGGATACTGGGACCCCAAACTGGTTTGGGATATAGGGAGGGGGATATGGGGATATTGGGACCCCAAACTGGGATATGGGGACCCCAAACTGGTTTGGGATATGGGGACACTGGGACCCCAAACTGGGATATGGGGATATTGGGACCCCAAACTGGGATATTGGGACCCCAAACTGGTTTTGGGGTATGGGGACCCCAAACTGGTTTGGGATATGGGGTGGTGGGACCCCAAACTGGGATATGGGGATATGGGACCCCAAACTGGGATATAGGGATATTGGGACCCCAAACTGGGACCCCAAACTGGTTTGGTTATGGGGATACTGGGACCCCAAACTGGTTTGGGATATGGGGAGGGGGATATGGGGATATTGGGACCCCAAACTGGGATTGGGGGGGGGGATATTGGGGTCCCCAAATTGGTTTGGGATGGGGATATAGGGATATAGGGATATGGGGATATAGGGATATAGGGATATGGGGATATAGGGATATAGGGACATAGGGATATGGGGCCATGGGGATATGGGGTTATAGGGACAATGGGGTCAATGGGGCCACGGGGCCATGGGGATATGGGGATATGGGGTCCTGCTATAGGGGCAGGGCTATAGGGCCCCAATCTATAGGGCTGGGCTTTAGGGGCTGGGCTATAGGGCCTCAATCTATAGGGCTGGGCTATGGGGGCTGGGCTATAGGGCCCCAATCTATAGGGCAGGGCTATAGGGTCCCAATCTATAGGGTAGAGCTATGGGGTCTGGGCCATAGGGCCCCAATCTATAGGGCAGGGCTATGGGGGCTGGGCCATAGGGCCCCAATCTATAGGGCAGGGCTATAGGGTCCCAATCTATAGGGCAGGGCTATGGGGGCTGGGCTATAGGGCCCCAATCTATAGGGCAGGGCTATGGGGGCTGGGCTTTAGGGGCTGGGCTATAGGGCCCCAATCTATAGGGCTGGGCTACGGGGGCTGGGCTATAGGGCCCCAATCTATAGGGCAGGGCTATGGGGGCAGGGCTATAGGGACAATGGGGTCAATGGGGCCGCGGGGCCATGGGGATATGGGGTCATGGAGGGGATATGGGGGGATATGGGGGGGATATGGGGTGGATATGGGGTCATATAGGGCCAATGGGGTTATAGGGCCGTGGTGACCCTCCATCCCACCCCATTGTCCCCCTTTCTCCCCATATCCAGGTGTCACCGGCCGCGCGCTGCCCGTCCCCGTCACCGTCCCCATCCCCACAACTGCCCCCATCCGTAACCCCGGCCCCATAACCACCATTGGCCCCATAACCACCATTGGCCCCATAACCAGCGGCCCCATAACCAGCCCCATAGAGGAACAAGGCCTGGACATAGAGGAAGAGGAAGAGGAAGACCAAGATGGCGGCTCATCCTTGACCCCATTGGAGCTCCCTATGGCCACCAATGTCCCCAGCCCCATAGAAGACCCCAGCCCCATAGAGGACCCCAGCCCCATAGGGGACCTCAGCCCCATAGAGGACCTCAGCCCCATAGAGGACCCCAGCCCCATAGGGGACCCCAGCCCCATAGGGGACCCCAGCCCCATAGAAGACCCCAGCCCCATAGAGAACCCCAGCCCCATAGAGGACCCCAGCCCCATAGAGAACCCCAGCCCCATAGAGGACCCCAGCCCCATAGGGGACCCCAGCCCCATAGAGGACCCCAGCCCCATAGAGAACCCCAGCCCCATAGAGGACCCCAGCCCCATAGAGGACCCCAGCCCCATAGAGAACCCCAGCCCCATAGAGAACCTCAGCCCCATAGAGGAAGATGATGAAGATGAAGACCAAGATGGCGGCCCATCCCTGCCCCCATTGGGGCTCTCGTCCCGTCGCAGTGACCCCCAAGACCCCAAATCCCCATCGGTGTCACCCCACACTGGCCCCATAGATCCCTCCATTGGCCCCATAGAGTCCCATGGCCCCATAGATCCCTCCATTGGCCCCATAGAGTCCCATGGCCCCATAGAGCCCTCTCATAGCCCCATAGCGCCCCCCCGTGGCCCCATAGCGCCCCCTCTGGCTGGGGCTGTGCCTTGTGTTGCCCCACGGGAGCCTTAAAGTGGATATAGGGTCATATAGGGGTGGGTTATAGGGCCCTATAGGGTCCTATTGGGTCCTATAGGGGGCTATAGGGTCATATAGGGGTGGGTTATAGGGTCCTATAGGGTCCTATAGGGGTGGGTTATAGGGTCCTATAGGGTCCTATAGGGGGCTATAGGGTCATATAGGGGTGGTTTATAGGGTCCTATAGGGTCCTATAGGGGGCTATAGGGTCCTATAGGGAGTGGGTTATAGGGTCCTATAGGGTCCTATAGGGGGCTATAGGGTCCTATAGGGAGTGGGTTATAGGGTCCTATAGGGGTGGGTTATAGGGCCCTATAGGGTCCTATAGGGGTGGGTTATAGGGTCCTATAGGGTCCTATAGGGGGTGGGCTATAGGGTCCTATAGGGAGTGGGTTATAGGGTCCTATAAGGTCCTATAGGGGGCTATAGGGTCCTATAGGGGGTGGGCTATGGGGGGTGAGCTATAGGGTCCTATAGGGAGTGGGTTATAGGGTCCTATAGGGTCCTATAGGGGCTGTAGGGTCCTATAGGGGTGGGTTATAGGGCCCTATAGGGTCATATAGGGTCCTATAGGGTCCTATAGGGGGTGAGCAATAGGGGGTGGGCTATAGGGTCCTATAGGGAGTGGGTTATAGGGTCCTGTAGGGTCCTATAGGGGGCTATAGGGTCCTATAGGGGGTGGGCTATAGGGTCCTATGGGGGTGGGCTATGGGGTCCTATAGGGTCCTATAGGGAGCTATAGGGTTCTATAGGGGGTGGGCTATGGGGTCCTGGAAGGGATGAGTCTTAGGGTCCTGTGGGGGCTGGGCTATAGGGCTCCATTCTATAGGGCAAGGCTATAGGGGCTGGGCTATAGGGCCTCAATCTATAGGGTAGAACTATGGGGGCTGGGCTATATGGGGCTGGGCTATAGGGCCCCAATCTATAGGGCAGGTCTCTGGACCCCCAGGTCTATGGGGCCGGCCTATAGGGGCCGCAGGCTGCCCTGACTCATCCCCATTGACGTCCCTATAGACCGGCTGAGCCGGTGGGGCCGGATCCTGCCCCATAGATGTGGGGGGAGGAGGATCCTATAAGAAACCAGTGCAGCCTGTGCTCCATCCCACTGAGCCCAGGGACAGGTATGGGGCTGGGGGGGGATCTATGGGGCTGGGGGGGATCTATGGGGCTGGGGGGGATCTATGGGGCTGGGGGGGGGATCTATGGGGCTGGGGGGGATCTATGGGGCTGGGGGGGGTCTATGGGGCTGGGGGGGATCTATGGGGCTGGGAGGGATCTATGGGGCTGGGAGGGGTCTATGGGGCTGGGGAGGGATCTATGGGGCTGGGAGGGATCTATGGGGCTGGGGGGGATCTATGGGGCTGGGAGGGGTCTATGGGGCTGGGGGGGGGATCTATGGGGCTGGGAGGGGTCTATGGGGCTGGGGGGGATCTATGGGGCTGGGAGGGGTCTATGGGGCTGGGGAGGGATCTATGGGGCTGGGGGGGATCTATGGGGCTGGGAGGGGTCTATGGGGCTGGGGGGGGGATCTATGGGGCTGGGGGGATCTATGGGGCTGGGGGGGATCTATGGGGCTGGGAGGGGTCTATGGGGCTGGGGGGGGGATCTATGGGGCTGGGAGGGGTCTATGGGGCTGGGGGGGGATCTATGGGGCTGGGGGGGGGATCTATGGGGCTGGGGGGGTAATGGGGGGATATGGGGGCAATGGGGGGGATATGAGGGGGCTATGGGGTCAATGGGGGACAATGGAGGGATATGGGGGGGCAATAGGGGGCAATGGGGGTAATGGGGGGATATGGGGGGCAATAGGGGGCTATGGGGTCAATGGGGGGGATATAGGGGGATATGGGGGGATATGGAGGGCTATGGGGGGGATATGGGGGGATATGGGGGGATATGGGGGGGGATATAGGGTGGATATAGGGGGCAATGGGGGGATATGGGGGGATATGGGGGGGATATAGGGGGGATATGGGGTATATGGGGGGCTATGGGGGGGATATGGGGGTCAATGGGGGGGATATGGGGGTCAATAGGGGTCAATGGGGGGGATATAGGGGGATATGGGGGGTAATGGGGGGGATATGGGGGTCAATAGGGGTCAATGGGGGGGATATAGGGGGATATGGGGGTCAATGGGGGGGATATGGGGGTCAATAGGGGTCAATGGGGGGGATATAGGGGGATATGGGGGGTAATGGGGGGACATGGGGGGGGATATGGGGCAATGGGGTGGATATGGGTGGCTACTGGGGGGCTATGGGGGGGCTATGGGGTCAATGGGGGACAATGGAGGGATATGGGGGGATATGGGGGGCAATGGGGGGCACTATGGGGCAATGGGGGGATATGGGGAGCTATGGGGTCAATGGGGGACAATGGAGGGATATGGGGGGGCAATAGGGGGCAATGGGGGTAATGGGGGGGATATAGGGGGATATGGGGGGATATGGAGGGCTATGGGGGGGATATGGGGGGGATATGGGGGGCTATGGGGTCAATGGGGGACAATGGAGGGATATGGGGGGATATGGGGGGCAATGGGGGGCAATGGAGGGCAATGGAGGGCAATGGGGGGGATATGGGGGGGATATGGGGGGATATGGGGGGCAATGGGGGGTAATGGGGGTCAATGGGGGGCTATGGGGTGCCCCACACCCCCCTGACCCCCCATATCTCCCCCCTGCCCCATAGAATGACGGATCCACGCCCCCCCCCCACCAACCCGGACCCCCCTGAGCCCCCCAACCCCCCCCACCCCGACGACCCCGACCCACCCGGGATCCCCGTGGCCCCATGGCCCCCAATACCTGAATGGGACCCCAATGAGGGGGACAAGGAGCGGGGAGACCCCACCCCACATCATGGGGGGGGACGGCGGGGGGCACAGGGGGGACCCTGACCCCAAATGGAGCCACCACGGACCCCATAGAAGAGCCCAAGGACCCCATAGATGGCCAAGGACCCCATAGAGGAACCCAAGGACCCCATAGATGTCCGAAGACCCCATAGAAGAACCCAAAGAAGAGGCAACATCGATCTGGACCCCATAGACCCCATAGATGGGCATAAAACCCCATAGATGGCCATAGGACCCCATAGATGGCCATAAGAAGACCCCATAGATGGCCATAAGACCCCATAGATGGCCATAAAACCCCATAGATGGCCATAAGACCCCATAGATGGCCATAAAACCCCATAGATTGACCCCAAAGACCCCATAGATGTCCAATGACCCCATAGAAGACCCCAAGAAGAGGCAATGTCGATCTGGACCCCATAGACCCCATAGATGGCCATAAAACCCCATAGATGGCCATAAGACCCCATAGATGGCCATAAGACCCCATAGATGGCCATAAAACCCCATAGATGGCCATAAGAAGAGCCCAAAGACCCCAAATGGAGCCACCACGGACCCCATAGAAGACCCCAAGAAGAGGCAACGTGGATCTGGACCCCATAGACCCCATAGATGGCCATAAAACCCCATAGATGGCCATAAGACCCCATAGATGGCCATAAAACCCCATAGATGGCCATAAAACCCCATAGATGGCCATAAGAAGAGCCCAAAGACCCCATAGATGGCCAAGGACCCCATAGAGGAACCCAAGGACCCCATAGAAGACCCCAAGAAGAGGCAACGTTGATCTGGACCCCATAGACCCCATAGATGGCCATAAAACCCCATAGATGGCCATAAAACCCCATAGATGGCCATAAAACCCCATAGATGGTCATAAAACCCCATAGATGGCCATAAAACCCCATAGATGGCCATAAAACCCCATAGATGGCCATAAAACCCCATAGATGGCCATAAGACCCCATTGATGGCCATAAAACCCCATAGATGGCCATAAGACCCCATAGATGGCCATAAAACCCCATAGATGGCCATAAGAAGATCCCAAAGACCCCATAGATGTCCGAAGACCCCATAGAAGACCCCAAGGACCCCATAGATGCACAAAGACCCCATAGATGGCCTTAAAACCCCATAGATGGCAATAAGAGGATCCCAAAGACCCCATAGATCTCCGAAGACCCCATAGAAGACCCCAAGGACCCCATAGATGTCCAGTGGCCCCATTGATGGCCATAAGAAGAGCCCAAAGACCCCATAGATGTCCAAGGACCCCATAGAAGACCCCAAGGACCCCATAGATGTCTGAAGACCCCATAGATGGCCATAAGAAGATCCCAAAGACCCCAAATGGAGCCACCACAGACCCCATAGAAGACCCCAAGAAGAGGAAACGTCGATCTGGACCCCATAGACCCCATAGATGGTCATAAAACCCCATAGATGGCCATAAGACCCCATAGATGGCCATAAAACCCCATAGATGGCCATAAAACCCCATAGATGGCCATAAAACCCCATAGAAGACCCCAAGGACCCCATAGATGGCCAAGGACCCCATAGAAGACCCCAAGGACCCCATAGATGTCCGAAGACCCCATAGAAGACCCCAAGAAGAGGCAACGTCGATCTGGACCCCATAGACCCCATAGATGGCCATAAGAAGATCCCAAAGGAGACACCGTAGACCCCATAGACCCCATAGATGCACAAAGACCCCATAGATGTCCAATGACCCCATAGATGTCCGTAAGACCCCATAGATGTCCCCCATTAAAGCCTTCATGGATGTGGGGCCAAAGAGTGACAGTGCTTCCAGTTTAATGGGGGATGTGGGGTTATAGGGTGGCGATATGGGGTTATGGGGTTATGGGGTGGGGATATGGGGTCATATATGGGGTTATGGGGTTATGGGGTGATATATGGGGTGATATATGGGGTTATGGGGATATGGGGAGATATATGGGGTGGGATATGGGGTTATGGGGTGGGATATGGGGTTATGGGGTTATGGGGTGATATATGGGGTGAGGTTATGGGGTTATAGGGTGGCGATATGGGGTTATGGGGTGGGGATACGGGGTCATATATGGGGTTATGGGGATATGGGGTCATATATGGGGTGAGGATATGGGGTGATATATGGGGTTATGGGGATATGGGGTGGGATATGGGGTTATGGGGTGGGGTTATGGGGTTATGGGGTGGGATATGGGGTGATATATGGGGTTATGGGGATATGGGGAGATATATGGGGTGGGATATGGGGTTATGGGGTGGGATGTGGGGTTATGGGGTGGGATGTGGGGTTATGGGGTGGGATATGGGGTGATATATGGGGTTATGGGGATATGGGGTGATATATGGGGTGGGATATGGGGTTATGGGGTTATGGGGTCATGGGGACCCCCATGTTAAGATTCCTCTTCCTCTGGTTCTCCCCAACCTGGAAAGGGAACAAAATGTGGGGCAGGGCCCCATATCGCCCCACATTGACCCCATTGAACCCCATAGAACCCCATTGACCCCCATTGATCCCATTGATCCCATTGATTCCCATTGATCCCCATTGAGCCCCATTGATCCCATTGATCCCCATTGATCCCCATTGATCCCACTGATCCCATTGATCCCATTGATCCCCATTGATCCCCATTGATCCCCATTGATCCCATGGATCCCTATTGATCCCTATTGATCCCATTGATCCCATTGATCCCCATTGATCCCATTGACCCCCATTGATCCCATTGATCCCATTGAGCCCCATTGATCCCTATTGACCCTCATTGATCCCCATTGATCCCATTGATCCCCATTGATCCCATTGATCCCCATTGATCCCCATTGACTCCCATTGATCCCCATTGACTCCCATTAATCCCCATTGATCCCATTGACCCCCATTGAGCCCCACTGACCCACATCGACCCCCATTGATCCCCATTGATCCCCATTGCCCCCCATTGATCCCCATTGCCCCCCATTGATCCCCATTGAGCCCCATTGATCCCATTGACCCCCATTGAGCCCCACTGACCCACATCAACCCCCATTGACCCCCATTGATCCCCATTGACCCCCATTGAGCCCCATTGATCCCCATTGATCCCATTGATCCCATTGATCCCATTGATCCCATTGAGCCCCATTGATCCCTATTGACCCTCATTGATCCCCATTGATCCCCATTGACCCCCATTGATCCCATTGATCCCATTGAGCCCCATTGATCCCCATTGATCCCATTGATCCCATGGATCCCCATTGACCCCCATTGATCCCATTGATTCCCATTGATCCCCATTGATCCCATTGATCCCCATTGAGCCCCATTGATCCCTATTGACCCTCATTGATCCCCATTGATCCCATTGATCCCATTGATCCCATTGACCCCCATTGAGCCCCACTGACCCACATCAACCCCCATTGATCCCCATTGACCCACACTGACCCCCATTGAGCCCCATTGATCCCCATTGACCCCCATTGATCCCATTGATCCCATTGAGCCCCATTGATCCCCATTGACTCCCATTGATCCCCATTGAGCCCCATTGATCCCCATTGACTCCCATTGATCCCCATTGATCCCATTGATCCCCATTGACCCCCATTGATCCCCATTGACCCCCATTGAGCCCCATTGATCCCCATTGACCCCCATTGAGCCCCATTGATCCCCATTGAGCCCCATTGCCCCCCATTGCCCCCCACTGACCCCCATTGAGCCCCATTGACCCACATCACCCCACATTGCCCCCCATCTCCCCCCATCTCCCCCCATACCGTGGCCTTCGCTCTCCTCTTCATCTCCATCATCATCCTCCGAGCTCCGGCTCTCGTCCTCTTCTGACCCCTTTCTATGGGGCGAAATCCCCTCTCTATGGGGCAATGGCCACCCTCTATGGGTCAATATCTCCTCGCTATGGGGCAATATCTCCTCTCTATGGGTCAATGGCCCCTCTCTATGGGTCAATATCTCCTCGCTATGGGGCAATATCTCCTCTCTATGGGGCAATGGCCCCTCTCTATGGGGCAATATCTCCTCGCTATGGGGCAATATCTCTCTCTCTATGGGGCAATGGCCCCAACCCTTGTCCTATCCCCTCTCTATGGGTCAGTATCTCCTCTCTATGGGGCAAAGTCCCCTCTCTATGGGGCGAAGTCCCCTCTCTATGGGTCAATGTCTCCTCGCTATGGGTCAATAACCCCAACCCTGCCCCCTTTCTATGGGTCAATGGCCCCCCTCTATGGGTCAATGTCTCCTCGCTATGGGTCAATGGCCCCCAGCCCTCGTCCTATCCCCTCTCTATGGGTCAATGCCCCCAACCCTGCCCCCTTTCTATGGGTCAACGGCCCCCTTCTATGGGTCAGTGCCCCCACCCCATCCCATCGCCCCCATATCCTCTCCTCCCTGCCCCACATCCCCTCCCCGCCCCCCACCTCAATCGACCCCCAGCCCCACGTCCCCCCCTCCCCCCATGTCCCCCTTCTCCCCTTGATCCTTCCTGAACCCCTCGCCCCACATCCCGCCCCCTCCCTGCCCACATTTGGCCTCAAGAACGAAGCCCCACATCTCTCCCCCCCTGCCCCATAACCTCCATCACCCCATGGAAACCCACCCTTATCTTCACCCTCTGCCCCACTGCCTCGGTCTGCCCCATATTTTCCTTTGCCCCATAGAAACTTCCATAAAGACCCACCGCCCCCCCCTGCCCCATGGCTTCCTTTGCCCCATAGAAGGGTCCATGAAGACCCTCCCCCATCACCCCCTGCCCCACGGCTTCCTTGGCCCCCTAGATTTATCCATGGGGATCTACCCGCTCCTTGCCCTGCCCCATATATTGGCCCTGCCCCATATCCTGGACCAGCCTTATACCCTGTCCCTGCCCCATATATTGGCCCTGCCCCATATATTGGCCCTGCCCCATATCCTGGACCAGCCTTATACCCTGTCCCTGCCCCATATATTGACTCTGCCCCATATATTGGCCCTGCCCCATATATAGGCCCTGCTTTATGCTTTCCTCCAGCCCCATAACCCCCCCTATGCCCTTCTTGGCCCCATAGATATTTCAATGCAGCTCTATCAAACCCTGCCCCATATCCCCCTGCCCCCAACCCTTTGTCCCTTATCGTATGCAGACCCACATCGTGGCCCCATTGCTCTGCCCCATAACCCAACCTCTCTGCCCCATAACTCCCCTTCCCTGCCCCATAACTCCCCTTCCCTGCCCCATAACTCCCCTTCCCTGCCCCATAACTCCCCTTCGCTGCCCCATAACTCCCCCTTCCCTGCCCCATAACTCCCCTTCCCTGCCCCATAGCCCTTCGGTTTCAGCCCAGGTTCTTCGGGTTCCTCTTGTGCTTCTTTGTGGGGGGGGGTCCCTAATTTGGGGGGGGTCCCTATTGATTTATGGGGGGGGGTCCCCAATTTGGGGGGGGTCCTTCTTTATGGGGGGGGGTCCCATCTTTATGGGGGGGATCTCCATCTTGCGGGGGGTCCTCATTGATTTGGGGGGGGTCTCTGCCTTGGGGGGGGTCCCTTCTTTATGGGGGGGGGTCTCCCCTTTGATGGGGGTCTCCTCTTTATGGGGGGGGTCTCCTCTTTGGGTGGGGTCCCCTCTTTATGGGGGGGGTCTCTTCTTCTTTGGGGGGGGTCTCCTCTTTGGGGGGGGTCTCTGCCTTGATGGGGGTCTCCTCTTTATGGGGGGGGGCTTCCCTTTTGGGGGGGGTCTTCACTTCTTTGGGGGGGGTCTCCTCCTTGGGGGGGGTCTCCTCTTTATGGGGGGGGGCCTCTCTTTTTGGGGGGGGTCTTCACTTCTTTGGGGGGGGTCTCCTCTTTATGGGGGGGGGCCTCTCTTTTTGGGGGGGGTCTTCACTACTTTGGAGGGGGGGGTCTCCCTTTTGGGGGGGGTCTCTGCCTTGATGGGGGTCCCCTCTTTATGGGGGGGGGTCTCCTGTTTGGGGGGGGTCCCCATCATGCAGGGGGGGGTCCCCATCATGCGGGGGGTCTTCATTGCTTTGCAGGGGGGCTCCATTGATTTTGGGGGGGTCCCCATTGATTTGGGGGGGGTCTCCCCCTTGGGGGGGGTCTCCCCTTTGATGGGGGTCCCCTCTTTGTGGGGAGGGGGCTCCGCTTTGGGGGGGGGTCCCTCCATTTTGGGGGGGGGTCTGGGGGTCTCCATTGTCCTTATGGGGTGGTCTCGGATCACGGGGGTCCGTGGCTCCTCCGGGTTGAGGATGGGGGAGGGGGACACTGGGGGGGGGGGGGGGGGACAAGGACATTAATAAGGACATTATTAATGGGGGGATATGGGGACAGGACCCCCCCCATATCCCCCCCATATCCCCCCCAACCTCCATTGACCCCCATATCCCCCCATATACACCCCATATCCCCCATATCCCCCCATATCTCCCCATAGAACCCCCATAAGACCCTATAGGACCCCATATCCCCCCATATCCCCCTATATCTCCCCATAGAACCCCCATATCTCCCCATAGAACCCACATAAGATGCTATAGGACCCCATATCCCCCCATATAACCCCCATAAGACCCTATAGGACCCCATATCCCCCATAGAACCCCCATATCCCCCCATAAGACCCTATAGGACCCCATATCCCCCCATAGAACCCCCATATCCCCCCATAAGACCCTATAGGACCCCATATCCCCCCATAGAACCCCCATATCCCCCCATAAGACCCTATAGGACCCCATATCCCCCCATATAACCCCCATAAGACCCTATAGGACCCCATATCCCCCCATAGAACCCCCATATCCCCCCATAAGACCCTATAGGACCCCATAAGACCCTATAAGACCCTATGGGACCCTATATCCCCCCATATCACCCCATATCTCCCCACAGAACCCCCATAAGACACTATCAGACCCCATATCCCCCCATAAGACCCCATAAGACACTATAAGACCCTATAGGACCCCATATCCCCCCATATCCCCCATATCCCCCCATATCCCCCCATATCCCCCCATATCCCCCATATCCCCCCATATCCCCCCATATCCCCCCATATCCCCCATATCCCCCCATATCTCCCCATAGAACCCCCATAAGACCCTATAGGACCCCATATCCCCCTATATCCCCCGTATATCCCCCCATACCCCCCATACCCCCCATATCCCCCCATATCCCCCCATATCCCCCTATATCCCCCCATATCCCCCCTATATCCCCCCTATATCCCCCTATATCCCCCCATATCCCCCCTATATCCCCCCATATCCCCCCTATATCCCCCCATATCCCCCCTATATCCCCCATATCCCCCCATACCCCCCATATCCCCATATCCCCCCATATCCCCCCATATCCCCCCATATCCCCCCATATCCCCCATTACCCCCCAGCATCATCCATGTCCCCACAGCCACCACCAGGGCTGTGACCCCCATGGCTGTGTCTGCTCTTCCCCCCCCCTCCCCGCCCCACACGGCCCCACTTATAGGGCAGCATATAGGGCGGCCCTATGGGGTGGGGGGGGGGCGGCCCTATGGGAGGGGACACCAATGCAATGCTATGGGGTGGGGACGTGGCACCTTGGTGACAATGGCTGGCCCCATTGACCCCATATACCCCCCCCTTCAGTGGCCCCATATACCCCCCATATCCCCCATTGACCCCATCCCCCCCATTACCCCCCATAACCCCACAACCCCCATTGAACCCCATATACCTTAGAACCCCCATTGACCCCCATGTTCCCCCCATACCCCCTATAGCCCCTATTACCCCCATTGACCCCATATCCCCCATATCCCCCCCCAACCCCCATATCCCCCCCATATCCCCATTACCCCCATTGACCCCCCATGTCCCCATATCCCCAATGACCCCCATTCCCCCCCATATCCCCATTATCCCCCATAACCCCCATTGACCCCATAGCCCCCCCATAGCCCCCATGTCCCCCATTCACCCTAATGTCCCCATACCCCCATAGACCCCCATATCCCCTATAACCCCATATCCCCCATTCCCCCCTATACCCCCCATTGACCCCCATATCCCCTATAACCCCCATATCCCCATAGACCCCCATTGACCCCAATGTCCCCATATCCCCATTCCCCCCTATAAAACCCCATTACCCCCATATCCTCCATTGACCCCCCATATCCCCCATAAACCCCCATTGACCCCCATTGACCCCCATAACCCCATACCCCCCATTCCACCCCATATACCCCATTGACCCCCATTAACCCCATATCCCCTATAAACCCCCATAACCCCATAACCCCCATTCCCCCCTATAACCCCCATTACCCCCATACCCCATATAACCCCTATAACCCCCATAACCCCCATTGACCCCCATTGACCCCAATGTCCCCATATCCCCTATAACCCCCATTACCCCCATTACCCCCAACCCCCCATATCCCCTATAACCCCATTACCCCCATTCACCCCCATATCCCCCATAACCCCCTTTGACCCCATTCCCCCCCATATCCCCTATAACCCCCATAACCCCATATACCCCATTGACCCCCATATCCCCCATTGACCCTATAACCCCCATTACCCCCCATATCCCCCATAACCCCCATTGACCCCTATATCCCCCCATATCCCCCATTCCCCCCCCATAACCCCATACCCCCCATTCCACCCCATATACCCCATTGACCCCCATTAACCCCATATCCCCTATAACCCCCATTGACCCCCATACCCCCCATTACCCCCCATTCCCCCCCCTTTCCCCCCCCCCCCCCATTACCCCATAGCACACAATGGTCCCATTGTCCCATATCCCCACCCCATACAAGCCTGGACAAGTCACCCTATAAATGACCCCCCCCCCCATTATAAACCATAGCGACAACGAGACACACAACAGCTTTATTCAATGGGGGGGGGTGTCAAGTATCCCCCCCCCCCCCCTTTATTAGCTGTATTTAATGGGGGGGGGGGTCTTAGGGGGGGTGTCTGGTGCCCCCCCCCCCCCATTGAAGTCTATGGGGCGGAGCTGATGAGGAACACCTTGATGTAATGAACAGCCTAAAGAAATAGGGGGGGGGTTACATTAGTGCCCCCCCCCCATTAAATCCCATTGACCCCCCCATTAAATCCCATTGACCCCCCCCCAACCCATTAAATCCCATTGACCCCCCCAACCCCATTAAATCCCATTGACCCCCCCATTAAATCCCATTGCCCCCCCCATTAAATCCCATTGCCCCCCCCCCAACCCCATTAAATCCCATTGACCCCCCCATTAAATCCCATTGACCCCCCCCCAACCCCATTAAATCCCATTGACCCCCCCATTAAATCCCATTGACGCCCCCCCAACCCCATTAAATCCCATTGACCCCCCCATTAAATCCCATTGACCCCCCCAACCCCATTAAATCCCATTGACCCCCCATTAAATCCCATTGACCCCCCCATTAAATCCCATTGACCCCCCCCAACCCCATTAAATCCCATTGACCCCCCCATTAAATCCCATTGACCCCCCCCAACCCCATTAAATCCCATGACCCCCCCATTAAATCCCATTGACCCCCCCCAACCCCATTAAATCCCATTGCCCCCCCATTAAATCCCATTGACCCCCCCCCAACCCCATTACATCCCATTGACCCCCCCCCAACCCCATTAAATCCCATTGACCCCCCCATTAAATCCCATTGACCCCCCCCCAACCCCATTAAATCCCATTGACACCCCCCCAAACCCATTAAATCCCATTGACCCCCCCCCAACCCCATTAAATCCCATTGACCCCCCCATTAAATCCCATTGACCCCCCCCCAACCCCATTAAATCCCATTGACCCCCCCATTAAATCCCATTGACCCCCCCCTCAACCCCATTAAATCCTATTGACCCCCCATTAAATCCCCATTGACCCCCCCCCAACCCCATTAAATCCCATTGACCCCCCCATTAAATCCCATTGACCCCCCCTCAACCCCATTAAAATCCCATTGACCCCCCCCAACCCCATTAAATCTTATTGACCCCCCCATTAAATCCCATTGACCCCCCCAACCCCATTACATCCCATTGACCCCCCCCCAACCCCATTAAATCCCATTGAACCCCCCCATTAAATCCCATTGCCCCCCCCAACCCCATTAAATCCCATTGACCCCCCCCCAACCCATTAAATCCCATTGACCCCCCATTAAATCCCATTGCCCCCCCCCAACCCCATTACATCCCATTGCCCCCCCCAATCCCATATAGGGTTCAGCACCCCCCTTTATGCCCCCCCCATAATGAATCAGGACCCCCCCCATATAATGAACCAGAACCCCCCCTATATAATATTACCCCCCCCCATTTAATGTATTAAGACCCCCCCCCCCATATAATGAATGGGGATCCCCCACATATAATGTATTAGGACCCCCCCCCCAATATAATGAATAAAGACCCCCCCCATATAATAAACCAGGACCCCCCACACCCCCCTCATATAATGTATTAGGGACCCCCCCCTCTTAATAAGGGACCCCCCCCCCATATAATAAATCAGGACCCCTCCCATATAATGTATTAGGACCCCCCCCCCAATATAATGAATAAAGACCCCCCCCATATAATAAACCAGGACCCCCCACACCCCCCTCATATAATGTATTAGAAACCCCCCCCCATATAATGACCCCCCCCCCCATATAATGAATCAGGACCCCCCCCCATATACTGTATTAAGACCCCCCCCCCCATATAATGTATTAGGACCCCCCCCCCATATAATAAATCAGGACCCCCCCCCCCCCATATAAGGTATTAGGACCCCCCTATATAATGTATAAAGGCCCCCCCCCATAGAATGTATTAGGGACCCCCCCCATATAATAAATCAGGACCCCTCCCCCCTATATAATGTATGAAGCCCCCCCCCCCCCACATATAATGTATTAGGACCCCCCCCATATAATAAATCGGGACCCCCCCCCATATAATAAATAAGGACCCCCCCATATAATGAACAACCCCCCCCCCCCCCAACCCCTCCATATAATGAATCAGAAGCCCCCACCCCCCCATTATAATGCATTAGGACCCCCCCTCCCCCCATATAATGACCCCCCCCATATAATAAATCAGGACCCCCCCCATATAATGTATTAGGACCCCGCCACCCCCATATAATGTATTAGGACCCCCCCCCATATAAGGACCCCCCCCAAATACTGTATTAAGACCCCCCCCCCATATAATGTATTAGGACCCCCCCACATATAATAAATCGGGACCACCCCCATATAATAAATCAGGACCCCCCCCATATAATGAACCAACCCCCCCCCACCCCCCCATATAATGAATCAGAAACCCCCACCCCCCCATTATAATGCATTAGGACCCCCCTCCCCCCATATAATGACCTCCCCCCATATAATAAATCAGGACCCCCCCCCCATATAATGTATTAGGACCCCCCCCCCATATAAGGACCCCCCCCCATATACTGTATTAAGACCCCCCCCCCATATAATGTATTAGGACACCCCCCCCATATAAGGACCCCCACCCATATACTGTATTAAGACCCCCCCCCCATATAATGTATTAGGACCCCCCCATATAATAAATCAGGACCCCCTCCCCCCTATATAATGTATGAAGCCCCCCCCCCACCCCCCATATAATGTATTAGAACCCCCCCCCATATAATGAATCAGGACCCCCCCCATATACTGTATTAAGACCCCCCCCCCTATAATGTCTTAGGCCCCCCCCCCATACCGCAAAGACCCCGGCGAGGAGCAGGAGGACGAGGAGGAGACAGAGGAGGCCGAGGAAAGCAGGGGGCAGCCGGGGGGGGGGCTGCTATGGGGCTGGGGGGGTCCTATGGGGCAACAATATGGGGGGGGGGGGCAGTGAATAGCCACGCCCCCAAACCCATAAGCCACGCCCCCAAACCCATAAGCCCAGCCCACAAACCCCATAAGCCCCGCCCACAAACACAAGCCACGCCCCCAATGCACATAAACCACGCCCACAATGTTAAACCACGCCCCCAAAGCCCACAAGCCACGCCCACAGATCCATAAAGCCCCGCCCACAAACCCCATAAGCCACGCCCCCAACGTTAAGCCACACCCACAAACCCCATAAGTCCCGCCCACACACCCATAAGCCCCGCCCACAAACCCCACAAGCCCCGCCCACAGACCCATAAAGCCACGCCCACAAACACAATAAGCTCCGCCCACAAACCCAATAAGCCACGCCCACTTCGGCGAGGCCACGCCCCCTTCTCACTAGACATGGCGTCCCCCTCAATGGACCCCAATGGCCACGCCCACAAAGCCACTGACCACGCCCCCTCTCAAAGCTGATTGGCTCAGCACTGCTCACTCTGTCTTAGCCCCGCCCACATGCAAATAACCACACCCCCAAACGAACCTCATTGGCTGAGCCCTCCCCTTAGCCCCGCCCACATGCAGCTGACCACGCCCCCACTCCCCAAGCCCCGCCAACACATGTATGACCATGCCTCCACATGACCCTCATTAGCATAACCACGCCCCCATAACCATATATGGCTCCATAGCCCCGCCCACTTCGATGAGGCCACGCCCCCAATTTGCATTGGCAAAAGCCCATACTCAAAGCTCATTAGCATAACCCCGCCCCCCAATTTGCATTGGCCCCGCCCCCTACCTGTAGCCCCGCCCCTCCTGTGGGCGGCCATGACGCCATCAGTGATGTCATCAATGGGGCACAAACGGCTGCTCCTCTGTGGGGCTGATGACGTCATCTGTGACGTCATCCTTCCACGTGACCTCATCGGTGACGTCATCGCCCTCAGGTGTGACGTCATCATCCTTGATGATGTCACCGGCATCCATGACGTCATCATCGTTCGCCCCCCCGTGGCAAGGAGAGAGGGTCGCCTCCGTGATGACGTCATCAGTGAGGTCGTCCCCATCGATGACGTCATCAACAGAGGCGGCCATAATGGTTTCCCCTGCGATGACGTCATCGATGACGTCATCATATCCTGGGATGACATCATGGCTGCGATGAAAAGAAGCCATTGGTTCAACTGTGATGATGTCATCAGTGGGGATGACGTCATCAGCCATGACGTCATCACAAGGTGGAAAAGAAGTGATGTCATCACCGTCGATGACGTCATCGGCCGCCATCTTTAAAGTGACATTGTCACCCTCATTGATGACATCATCGTGAAGCACGGCTGTGACGTCATCGCTCTCCTCAACGTCACGTGATTGGTCGGCTGTGATGACGTCATCACCTATGACGTCATCATCACCGGGCTCGTCCTCCAATGGCGGTGCCGTCACTGTGATGGTGATGCCACCAGTGTCACCATCCAATATGGCTGCCATGATTGGGACCTCTGCATCCAATATGGCCGCCATGATGGGGACATCTTTGTCCTCATTGTCCGCAGTGATGGGGACATCTTGGTCCAATGTGGCCGCCGTGTTGGGGACGTCTTGGTCCAATATGGCCGCCACGTTGGGGACATCTTGGTCCAATATGGCTGCCGTGTTGGGGACGTCTTGGTCCAATATGGCCGCCATGATGGGGACATCCTGGTCCCCAATGTCCGCCATGTTGGGATGTCCTTGTCCAATATGGCCGCCATGATGGGGACATCCTGGTCCAATATGGCCGCCGTGTTGGGGACGTCTTGGTCCAATATGGCCGCCATGATGGGGACATCTTGGTCCCCAATGTCCGCCATGATGGTAATGTCCTTGTCCAATATGGCCGCCATGTTGGGGACATCCTGGTCCAATATGGCCGCCATGTTGGGGACATCCTTGTCCAATATGGCTGCCATGGTGGGGACTTCTTTGTCCTCATTGTCCGCTGTGATGGGGACATCTTGGTCCAATATGGCCGCCGTGTTGGGGACATCTTTGTCCTCATTGGCCGCCATGTTGGGGACATCATGGTCCAATATGGCCGCCATGATGGTGACATCTTTGTCCGCATTGGCCGCCATGTTGGGGACATCCTGGTCCAATATGGCCACCATGTTGGGGACATCTTTGTCCTCATTGGCCGCCATGTTGGGGACATCTTGGTCCAATATGGCCGCCATGTTGGGGACATCCTGGTCCAATATGGCCGCCATGATGGGGACATCTTTATCTTCATTGGCTGCCATGTTGGGGACATCTTTGTCCCCATTGCCCGCCATGACATGGACATCCGTGTCCAATATGGCCACCGTGTTGGAGGCATCTTGGTCCAATATGGCCGCCATGATGGGGATGTCCTTGTCTCCATTGTCCTCCATGATGGGGACATCTTGGTCCAATATGGCCGCCATGATGGGGTCATCTTTGTCCAACATGGCCGCCATGATGGGGACATCTTTGTCCTCATTGGCCGCCATGATGGGGACATCCGTGTCCAATATGGCCGCCGTGTTGTGGACATCTTTGTCCAATTGGCCGCCATGATGGGGACATCTTTGACCCCATTGTCCGCCATGATAGGGACATCGTTGTCCAATATGGCCACCATTATGGGGTCATCTTTGTCCCCATTGTCCGCCATGTTGGGGACATCATGGTCCAATATGGCCGCCGTGTTGGACACTTCCTGGTCCAATATGGCCGCCATTATAGGGACATCCTGGTCCAATATGGCCGCCATTATAGGGACATCCTGGTCCAATATGGCTGCCATGATGGGGACATCTTTGTCCTCATTGTCAGCCATGTTGGGGACATCTTGGTCCAATATGGCCGCTATGTTG
>NW_028189017.1:0-32116 GCF_054131305.1 Coturnix japonica | reverse complement strand
GTCTGGAGCCGGGTCCGTTCAATGTCGGGGTCCACCAGGCCCTATAGGGGGGGGACCGGACCCATAAGTGGGTCCTCCAATGGCCCATAATGCACTAAGGTCCTCCAACTGGGTCCTCCAACATCCCATAATGCATTGGGGCCCACCACTATCCCATAATGCACTAAAGTCCTCCAACTGGGTCCTCCAACATCCCATAATGCCCTGGGGCCCACCTGAATGGCGCTAGACCCCTAAGTGGGTCCTCCAACATCCCATAATGCATTGGGGTCCTCCTATCCCAGGTCCTCCAACATCCCATAATGCCCTGGGGCCCACCAATATCCCATAAGGCACTAAGGTCCTCCAACTGGGTCCTCCAACATCCCATAATGCCCTGGGGCCCACCAATATCCCATAAGGCACTAAGGTCCTCCAACTGGGTCCTCCAACATCCCATAATGCCCTGGGGCCCACGTGAATGGCGCTAGACCCCCAAGTGGGTCCTCCAATGTCCCACAATGCATTGCGGGTCCTCCCATCCCAGGTCCTCCAACATCCCATAATGCCCTGGGGCCCACCAATATCCCATAAGGCACTAAGGTCCTCCAACTGGGTCCTCCAACATCCCATAATGCATTGGGGCCCACCAATATCCCATAAGGCACTAAGGTCCTCCAACTGGGTCCTCCAACATCCCATAATGCCCTGGGGCCCACCAATATCCCCTAAGGCACTAAGGTCCTCCAACTGGGTCCTCCAACATCCCATAATGCCCTGGGGCCCACCGGAATGGCGCTAGACCCCCAAGTGGGTCCCCCAATGTCCCATAATGCACTGGGGCCCTCCAACATCCCACAATTCATTGCGGATCCTCCCACTCCAGGTCCTCCAACATCCCATAATGCACTGGGGTCCTCCAATATCCCATAATACATTGGGGTCCTCCAATATCCCATAATGCACCGAGGTCCTCCAACATCCCATAATGCCCTGGGGCCCTCCACCATCCCACAATGCATTGCGGGTCCTCCCACCCCCAAGGTCCTCCAGCATCCCATAATGCACTGGGGCCCACCAATATCCCATAAGGCACTAAGGTCCTCCAAAATCCCATAATGCATTGGGGTCCTCCCACTCCAAGGTCCTCCAACATCCCATAATGCATTGGGGCCCCCCCATCCCAGGTAGGTTCTCCAACCCAGGTCCTCCAACATCCCACAATGCATTGCGGCCCTCCCACCCCAGGTAGGTCCTCCAACCCAGGTCCTCCAGCTGTCCCACAATGCACTGGGGCTGAGGTCCTCCAGTATCCCACAATGCCTTGCGTCTCACCTGCACACAGACATAGACGTGAGTCCCGGTTCCCGTTGTTGCCCTGATCCAACCAGGCCTCACTTCCTGTCCCGCCCCCCGTGGGCAGATCTCTATGGTCGCGGCCTGTGACAGGGTCTGGATGGTGGGGGACAGAGCCAACATGGCGGCCTCCAGCGCTGCCGGGCACTGCACCAACACTAGGGGGGACAGGGGGGGTGTTACCACTTCCGGCCGCCATCTTGGGGCCTGATAACCCCACTTCTGGCCGCCATATTGAACTGATACCCTCACTTCCGGCCGCCATCTTGGGGCCTGATAACCCCACTTCCGGCCGCCATTTTGGGCCCTGACACCCCCACTTCCGGCGGCCATATTGAACTGATACCCCCACTTTCGGCCGCCATATTGGGCCCCAAAACCCCCACTTCCGGCGGCCATATTGAACTGATACCCCCACTTCCGGCGGCCATCTTGGGCACTGACAGCCCCACTTCCGGCGGCCATCTTGAGCCCTGATACCTCTGCTACCAGCCGCCATCTTGGGCCCTGATGTCCCACTTCCGGCGGCCATATTGGGCTCCGATACCCCAATTCCGGCGGCCATCTTGGACCTCAATTCCCCCATTGCTCATATTAGATCCCACCACGTCGGCCATCTTGGATTGTGTCGGCCATCCCCAACCAGTCGGCCATCTTGGATCATGTCGGCCATCTTGGACCTCAACACCCCCCATTGCCCACATTAGACCCCACCACGTCGGCCATCTTGGATCGTGTCGGCCATCTTGGACCTCGAGACCCCCCATTGCCCACATTAGACCCCACCATGTCGGCCATCTTGGATTGTGTCGGCCATCTTGGACCATGTCGGCCATCTTGGATTGTGTCAGCCATCTTGGACCTCAACACCCCCCATTGCCAACATTAGACCCCACCATGTCGGCCATCTTGGATCGTGTCGGCCATCTTGGACCATGTCGGCCATCTTGGACCTCAACACCCCCCATTGCCCACATTAGACCCCATCATGTTGGCCATCTTGGACCTCGACACCCCCCATTGCTCACATTAGATCCCACCACGTCGGCCATCTTGGATTGTGTAGGCCATCTTGGACCTCAACACCCCCCATTGCTCCCATTAGATCCCAACCAGTCGGCCATCTTGGATCGTGTCGGCCATCTTGGATCGTGTCGGCCATCTTGGACCTCAACTCCCCCCATTGCACACATTAGACCCCACCACGTCGGCCATCTTGGATCACGTCGGCCATCTTGGACCTCGAGACCCCCCATTGCCCACATTAGACCCCAACCAGTCGGCCATCTTGGACCATGTCGGCCATCTTGGACCTCAAGACCCCCCATTGCTCACATTAGATCCCAACCAGTCGGCCATCTTGGATTGTGTCAGCCATCTTGGACCTCGACACCCCCCATTGCTCACATTAGACCCCAACCAGTCAGCCATCTTGGACCATGTCGGCCATCTTGGACCATGTCGGCCATCTTGGACCTCAGCTCCCCCCATTGCTCACATCAGACCCCACCATGTCGGCCATCTTGGATCATGTCGGCCATGTTGGCCACTCACCCCGCGGCCTGGCAGCACCGAGTCGAAACACATCCCTTAGAGCCCTCACAGTCCTCACCACCTCCCTCATGGCCTCCACTTCCTCCTCCACTTCCGGGCAGATCCAATGGGCCTGAAACGGAGGGAAACTGAGGCACGAGACAACATGGACGCCACCCAATAGAACCAAAGGGCAACATGGCACCAACCAACATGGCGGCCGAGGGGAACGGAGCCAGGCAGAGGGTTGGGGGTCCCGGGGGGTCCCGGGGGAGACGGTGCCAAAGTTCTTCAGCCAAGAAGGGGGCGAAGGGAGCCAGGAGGCGAAGAGCCAACTCGGTGCAGGTCAGGAGGGTCTCGAGGGTGGTGGGGTCCGGGTCGGGGCGACGGAGTGAAGGTTTGATGGATTCCTATGGGGAGAAGGAAGGGGTGAGGGGGGAGGTTGGATGGACAGACGGACATAGACAAGGAAATACAATGGTTGGATGGACAGATGGACATAGACAAGGAGATATAAAGGTTGGATGGACAGATGAACATAGACAAGGAGATATAATGGTTGGATGGACAGACAGACGGACATGGTCAAGGAGATACAATGGTTGGGTTGGATGGACAGATGGACATAGACAAGGAGATATAATGGTTGGATGGACAGATGGACATAGACAAGGAGATATAAAGGTTGGATGGACAGACGGACATAGACAAGGAGATATAATGGTTGGGTTGGATGGACAGACGGACGTGGTCAAGGACGGACAGACGGACACGGTTCAAGGAATGAGGGGGTCCAATGGGTTCAACATCAATGAGGTGCAATAGAGACAGACGGACACGACGGGGGGTCAATAGACATCTATAGGATGGACGGATGGACAGACAGACGGACACGGTCAAGGAGATGCAATGGTTGGGATGGATGGACAGATGGACACGGCCAATGAGGGTCAATAGTAAGGACATGCAATGGTTGGACGGACAGATGGACACGGTCAAGGAGATACAATGGTTGGATGGACAGACGGACGTGGTCAAGGACGGACAGACGGACATGGTTCAAAGAATGGGGGGATTCAATGGGTTCAACATCAATGAGGTCCAAAGAGACAGACGGACACGACGGGGGGTCAATAGATCTATAGGATGGATGGACGGACAGACAGACGGACACGGTCAAGGAGATGCAATGGTTGGGTTGGATGGACAGACGGACATGGTTCAAGGAATGAGGGGGGTTCAATGGGTTCAACATCAATGAGGTCCAACAGAGACGGATGGACACGACGGGGGGGTCAATAGACATCTATAGGATGGACGGATGGATAGACAGACAGACATGGTCAAGGAGACGCAATGGTTGGGTTGGACAGACAGACGGACACGGTCAATGGGGGTCAATAGCCAAGACATGCAATGGTTGGGTTGGATGGACAGATGGACACGGCCAATGAGGGTCAATAGTAAGGACATGGAATGGTTGGACGGACAGACGGACACGGTCAAGGAGATGCAATGGTTGGATGGACAGATGGACGTGGTCAAGGATGGACAGACGGACATGGTTCAAAGAATGGGGGGGGTCCAATGGGTTCGACATCAATGAGGTCCAATAGAGACAGATGGACACGACGGGGGGTCAATAGACATCTATAGGATGGATGGATGGATGGACAGATGGACACGGTCAAGGAGATGCAATGGTTGGGATGGATGGACAGACGGACACGGTCAATGGGGGTCAATAGCCAAGACATGCAATGGTTGGGTTGGATGGACAGATGGACACGGCCAATGAGGGTCAATAGTAAGGACATGGAATGGTTGGACGGACAGACGGACGTGGTCAAGGACGGACAGACGGACATGGTTCAAGGAATGAGGGGGGTTCAATGGGTTCAACATCAATGAGGTACAATAGAGACAGACGGACACGACGGGGGGTCAATAGACATCTATAGGATGGACGGATGGATGGACAGACGGACATGGTCAAGGAGATGCAATGGTTGGGTTGGATGGACAGACGGACACGGTCAAGGAATGAGGGGGTCCAATGGGTTCAACATCAATGAGGTCTAATAGAGACAGATGGACACGACGGGGGTCAATAGACATCTATAGGATGGACGGACAGACAGACAGACAGATGGACATGGTCAAGGAGATGCGATGGTTGGGTTGGATGGACAGACGGACACGGTCAAGGAATGAGGGGGGTCCAATGGGTTCAACATCAATGAGGTCCAAAGAGACAGACGGACACGACGGGGGGTCAATAGATCTATAGGATGGACGGACAGACAGACGGACACGGTCAAGGAGATGCAATGGTTGGGATGGATGGACAGACAGACGTGGTCAAGGACGGACAGACGGACATGGTTCAAAGAATGGGGGGGTTCAATGGGTTCAACATCAATGAGGTGCAATAGAGACAGACGGACACGACGGGGGGTCAATAGACATCTATAGGATGGATGGACAGACAGACGGACACGGTCAAGGAGATGCAATGGTTGGGTTGGACAGACAGACGGACACGGTCAAGGAATGAGGGGGTCCAATGGGTTCAACATCAATGAGGTCTAATAGAGACAGATGGACACGACGGGGGGTCAATAGACATCTATAGGATGGACAGACAGACAGACAGACAGATGGACATGGTCAAGGAGACGCAATGGTTGGGATGGATGGACAGATGGACACGGCCAATGGGGGTCAATAGTAAGGACATGCAATGGTTGGACAGACAGACAGACATGGTCAAGGAGATGCAATGGTTGGGTTGGATGGACAGACGGACACGGTCAAGGACGGACAGACGGACATGGTTCAAGGAATGAGGGGGTCCAATGGGTTCGACATCAATGAGGTCCAAAGAGACAGACGGACACGACGGGGGGTCAATAGACATCTATAGGATGGATGGATGGATAGACAGACGGACATGGTCAAGGAGATGCAATGGTTGGGTTGGACGGACAGATGGACACGACGGGGGGTCAATAGACATCTATAGGATGGATGGATGGATAGACAGATGGACATGGTCAAGGAGATGCAATGGTTGGGTTGGACGGACAGACGGACACGGTCAAAGAATGGGGGGGGTCCAATGGGTTCAACATCAATGAGGTCTAATAGAGACAGACGGACACGATGGGGGGTCAATAGACATCTATAGGATGGACAGACAGACAGACGGACATGGTCAAGGAGATGCAATGGTTGGATGGACAGATGGACGTGGTCAAAGAATGGGGGGGGTCCAATGGGTTCGACATCAATGAGGTCTAATAGAGACAGACGGACACGACGGGGGATCAATAGATCTATAGGATGGACGGACAGACAGACAGACGGACAGACACCCACCAAATAGACGTCACAGAAGGACCGGAGCCAGAAGTTCTGCATGGCCGCCATGGCGCCATGAACCTCCAGAGCCTCCATCTTCTTCCCATAATCCCCCACGGCTCCCGCCAAGCGACTCAACACCCAGCGGTCCATTGGGTTGGATGGGGTGACCTACAAATAATAGGGGCTAATTGAGGGGGGGGGGGTCTTTTAAATGGGGGTGGGGGTCTTTAAAGGGGGACGGAGACCCCTGTGATACCTCGTGGGGGGGTTTGGGGTTGAAATGGGGCCTGAAAGTGAGGACGAACTTGACGGCGTTCCAGACTTTATTGCAGAAATGGCGCTGTTTCAAGATGGCCGCCACGTCCAGCTTGATGTCGTCACCTTTAATATGGGGAGGGGGACGTATAATGGGGGGGGGGACGTATAATGGGGGGTATAGGGGGATATTGGGGACCCCCACCCCCATATAAATCCTCACCGTGGGCGTTGTGGGAGCATAGGGCCAAGCGGAGAGCGTCGGTGCCGCATTCGGGGATGCCATGGGGGAACTGGCGCTTCTATGGGGGGATATATGGGGTTTGGGGGGGATATATGGGGGGATATATGGGGTTTGGGGGGGATATATGGGGTTTGGGGGGATATATGGGGGGATATATGGGGTTTGGGGGGGATATGTGGGATGTAGGGGGATAAATGGGGGGATATATGGGATTTGGGGGGAATATATGGGGGGATATATGGGATTTTGGGGGGATATATGGGGATTTGGGGGGGATATATGGGGATTTGGGGATGCCATGGGGGAACTGGCGCTTCTATGGGAGGATATATGGGATTTGGGGGGATATATGGGATTTTTGGGGGGATATATGGGATTTGGGGGGGATATGTGGGACACAGGGGGATAAATGGGGGGATATATGGGGTTTTGGGAGAATATATGGGATTTGGGGGGAATATATGGGATTTGGGGGGGATATATGGGGATTTTGGGGGGGATATGTGGGATACAGGGGGATAAATGGGGGAATATATGGGATTTGGGGGGGATATATGGAATTTTTGGGGGGATATATGAGATTTTTGGGGGGATATATGGGGTTTTGGGGGGATATATGGGATTTGCGGGGGATATATGGGATTTGGGGGGTATATATGGGATTTTTGGGGGGATATATGAGATTTTTGGGGGGATATATGGGGCTTCGGGGGGGATATATGGGGTACTAGGGGGGATATACGGGATTTGGGGGGGATATATGGGGGGGATATATGGGATTTGGGGGGGATATATGGGATTTGGGGGGGATATATGGGGTTTTGGGGGGATATATGGGATTTTTGGGGGGATATATGGGATTTGGGGGGGATATATGGGGTTTTGGGGGGATATATGGGATTTTTGGGGGGATATATGGGGTTTTTGGGGGGATATATGGGATTTTTGGGGGATATATGGGGTTTTGGGGGGGATATATGGGGTTTGGGGGGGATATATGGGGGGATATATGGGGTTTGGGGGGATATATGGGATTTTTGGGGGATATATGGGTTTTTGGGGGGGATATATGGGATTTTTGGGGGGATATATGGGATTTTTGGGGGGATATATGGGATTTGGGGGGGATATATGGGGGGATATATGGGATTTTGGGGGGATATATGGGGATTTGGGGATGCCATGGGGGAACTGGTGCTTCTATGGGGGGATATATGGGGATTTTGGGGGGGATATATGGGATACAGGGGGATAAATGGGGGAATATATGGGATTTGGGGGGGATATATGGGATTTTTGGTGGGATATATGGGGTTTTGGGGGGGATATATGGGATTTGGGGGGGATATATGGAGTTTTTGGGGGGATATATGGGATTTTTGGGGGGGATATATGGGGTTTGGGGGGGATATATGGGGTTTGGGGGGGATATATGGGATTTGGGGGGGATATATGGGATTTTTGGGGGGATATATGGGATTTTTGGGGGAATATATGGGATTTTTGGTGGGATATATGGGGTTTTGGGGGCGATATATGGGGTTTTGGGGGGTATATATGGGATTTTTGGGGGGATATATGGGGCTTTGGGGGGGATATATGGGGTTTTGGGGGGATATATGGGATTTGGGGGGATATATGGGGTTTTTGGGGGGATATATGGGATTTTTGGGGGGATATATGGGATTTTTGGGGGGATATATGGGATTTTTGGGGGGATATATGGGGTTTGGGGGGGATATATGGTGTTTTGGGGAGGATATATGGGATTTTTGGGGAGATATATGGGATTTTTGGGGAGATATATGGGATTTTTGGGGGGATATATGGGGTTTTGGGGGCGATATATGGGATTTTGGGGGGATATATGGGGTTTGGGGGGGATATATGGGGGGATATATGGGATTTGGGGGGGATATATGGGATTTTTTGGGGGGATATGGGGTTCTGGGGGTGATATATGGGATTTTTGGGGGGATATATGGGGTTTTTGGTGGGATATATGGGGTTTTGGGGGGGATATATGGGATTTTTGGGGGGATATATGGGGATTTGGGGGGGATATATGGGGTACTAGGGGGGATTTATGGGATTTGGGGGGGGATATAAAGGATATGGGGTGATATTAAGGGGGCTATGGGGTATATGGGGTCAGACCTGCCCCACTGAGGCCACTTTCAGCTCATGTGGGTCCAGAACAGTGCGACGCAGCTTCTCCTGTAGCTCCTATATAAGACAGGAGACCCTATAGTAAATATAGGGGGTGTTATGGGGTTACTGTAGGGTCTCCCCCGCCCCATAAGTGTCCCTATAGGTCCCTACCTGTAGCGTTGCCCCCCCTATAACATCCCGTGGGTCAATGACGTTCCCTATTGATTTGCTCATCTTCCTCCCCATTGAGTCGCGCACCAGCGAGTGCAACAGCACCTAGAACCAATATGGGGTCATATATAGGATATATAGGATCATATATAGGGATATGGGGCCAAAAACCCCATAACAAGGGTGATTTTGGGGTAAATTTGGGCTATTTTGGGTACCTTGGAGAAGGGAAGTTGCCCTGTGAGCTCCTGGCCCAGCATCACCATCCGTGCCACCCAATAGAAGAGCAGATCGCTGCCCGTCTCCAATAGGGTTGTAGGGTAGAAGCGACGTAGATCGGGGGTCTATGGGGTAAATATGGGGTTATAGGGGGGCTATGGGGGTCTATGGGGTAAATATGGGGTTATAGGGGGGCTATGGGGGTCTATGGGGTAAATATGGGGTTATAGGGGGGCTATGGGGGTCTATGAGGTAAATATGGGGTTATAGGGGGGCTATGGGGGTCTATGGGGTAAATATGGGGTTATAGGGGGGCTATGGGGGTCTATGGGGTAAGTATGGGGTTATAGGGGGGCTATGGGGGTCTATGGGGTAAATATGGGGTTATAAGGGGGCTATGGGGGTCTATGGGGTAAATATGGGGTTATGGGGGATCTATGGGGCAATAGGGGAGTTATAGGGGGGCTATGGGGGCAATTATGGGGTTATGGGGGGCTATGGGGGTCTATGGGGTAATTATGGGGTTATAGGGGGGCTATGGGGGTCTATGGGGTAAATATGGGATTATAAGGGGGCTATGGGGGTCTATGGGGTAAATATGGGGTTATAGTGGGGCTATGGGGGTCTATGGGGTAAGTATGGGGTTATAAGGGGGCTATGGGGGTCTATGGGGTAAATATGGGGTTATAGGGGGCTATGGGGGTCTATGGGGTAAATATGGGGTTATAGGGGGGCTATGGGGGTCTATGGGGTAAGTATGGGGTTATAAGGGGGCTATGGGGGTCTATGGGGTAAGTATGGGGTTATGGGAAATCTATGGGGCAATAGGGGGGTTATAGGTGGGTTATAGGGGCAATTATGGGGTTATGGGGGGGCTATGGTGGTCTATGGGGCAATAGGGGGGTCAAAGGGGGTCTATGGAGGTCTATGGGGCAATAGAGGGGTTATGGGAGTCTATGGGGGTCTATGGGGTAAATATGGGGTTATAGGGGGGCAATGGGGGTCTATGGGGTAAGTATGGGGTTATAGGGGGGCCTATAGGGGTAATTATGGGGTTATAGGGGGTCTATGGGGCAATAGGGGGATTATAGGGGGGATATGATGGGGTTATGGGGGGCTATGTGGGTCTATGGGGCAATAGGGGTGTCTATGGGGCAATGATGGGGTTAGAGGGGGGCTATAGGAGCAATTATGGGGTTATAAGAGGTTTATAGGGTGTCCCTATAGTGTCCTCACCTCTTCAGGCCACCCCATAGCGGCGAATGGGAAGAGAGCGGAGGAGAACCAGGTGTCCAAGACATCGGGGTCTAATAGGGGAAATGGGGGGGGGGCATTAAAATGGGGGGGGTCCTAAAGGGGATAATGGATGGGGGGGGGGTTATGGGGGATTTTGGGGGGGGGAAATGGGAATATGGGGGTTCAATGGGGGATATGGGGGTTCAATGGGGATATGGGGGTTCAATGGGGGAATATAGGGGTTCAATGGGGAATATGGGGGTTCAATGGGGGATATGGGGGTTCAATAGGGGAATATGGGGGTTCAATAGGGGATATAGGGGTTCAATGGGGGAATATGGGGGTTCAATGGGGAATATGGGGGTTCAATAGGGGAATATGGGGGTTCAATGGGGGAATATAGGGGTTCAATAGGGGAATATAGGGGTTCAATGGGGGAATATGGGGGTTCAATGGGGAAATATGGGGGTTCAATGGGGGAATATGGGGGTTCAATAGGGGAATATGGGGGTTCAATGGGGAATATGGGGGTTCAATAGGGAATATGGGGGTTCAATGGGGGAATATGGGGGTTCAATGGGGGATATGGGGGTTCAATGGGGGAATATAGGGGTTCAATGGGGGAATATGGGGGTTCAATGGGGGAATATGGGGGTTCAATGGGGAATATGGGGGTTCAATGGGGGAATATGGGGGTTCAATGGGGAATATGGGGGTTCAATGGGGGAATATGGGGGTTCAATGGGGGAATATAGGGGTTCAATGGGGATATGGGGGTTCAATGGGGAATATAGGGGTTCAATGGGGGAATATAGGGGTTCAATGGGGGAATATGGGGGTTCAATGGGGAATATGGGGGTTCAATGGGGGAATATGGGGGTTCAATGGGGAATATGGGGGTTCAATGGGGGAATATAGGGGTTCAATGGGGGAATATGGGGGTTCAATGGGGAATATGGGGGTTCAATGGGGGAATATGGGGGTTCAATGGGGAATATAGGGGTTCAATGGGGGATATGGGGGTTCAATGGGGGAATATGGGGGTTCAATGGGGAATATGGGGGTTCAATGGGGGATATAGGGGTTCATTGGGGAATATGGGGGTTCAATAGGGGAACTGGGGGGGGAAATGGGAACTTGGGGGTTATATGGGGGATTTTATGGGTTCCATGAGGTTCAATGGGGTTTAATGGGGGTTCAATGGGGTTCAATAGGGGTTCAATGGGGTTCAATGGGGGTTTAATGGGTTTCAGTGGGGTTCAATAGGGGTTCAATAGGGGTTTAATGGGGTTCAATGGGGTTTAATGGGGGCTCAATGGGGGTTTAATGGGGTTTAATGGGGTTCAATGGGGTTTAATAGGGTTTCAATGGGGTTTAATGGGGATATAATGGGTTTCAATGGGTTTCAGTGGGGTTTAATGGGGATATAATGGGTTTCAATGGGGTTCAATGGGGTTTAATGGGTTTCAATGGGGTTTAATGGGGTTCAATGGGGATTAATGGGGATATAATGGGTTTCAATGGGGATATAATGGGGTTCAATGGGATTCAATAGGGTTTAATGGGGATATAATGGGTTTCAGTGTGGTTTTAATGGGGATATAATGGGGTTTGATGGGGATTAATGAGGTTTCAATGGGGTTCAATGGGGTTTAATGGGGATATAATGGGGTTTCAATGGGTTTCAATGGGTTTCAGTGGGTTTCAGTGGGGATTAATGGGGTTTCAATGGGGTTCAATGGGTTTCAATGGGGTTTAATGGGGTCAATGGGGTTCAATGGGGATTAATGGAGATATAATGGGTTTCAATGGGTTTCAATGGGTTTCAATTGGGTTTGAATGGGTTTCAATGGGGTTTTAATGGGGATATAATGGGTTTCAATGGGTTTCAATTGGGTTTAATGGGTTTCAATGGGGTTCAATGGGGTTTAATGGGGTTATAATGGGTTCAATGGGGATTAATGGGGATAAAATGGGGTTTCAATGGGGTTTCAGTGGGGTTTAATGGGGTTTAATGGGGATATAATGGGTTTCAATGGGTTTCAATGGGTTTCAATGGTGATATAATGGGTTTCAATGGGTTTCAATGGGGTTCAATGGGTTTCAATTGGGTTTCAATGGGTTTCAATGGGCTTCAATGGGGTTTAATGGTGATATAATGGGGTTCAATGGGATTCAATGGGGTTCAATGGGGTTTAATGGGGTTCAATGGGGTTTAATGGGGATATAATGGGTTTCAATGGGGTTCAATGGGGATATAATGGGGATATAATGGGTTTCAATGGGGTTCAATGGGGTTCAATGGGGCTATAATGGGGTTTCAATGGGGTTTCAGTGGGGTTTAGTGGGTTTCAATGGGGATATAATGGGTTTCAATGGGGATCAATGGGGTTTAATGGGGATATAATGGGGTTTCAATGGGTTTCAATGGGGTTTAATGGGTTTCAATGGGGTTCAATGGGGATTAATGGGGATATAATGGGTTTCAATGGGGTTCAATGGGATTCAATGGGGATTAATGGGGATATAATGGGTTTCAATGGGGTTCAATGGGGTTTAGTGGGTTTCAATGGGGATTTAATGGGTTTCAATGGGGTTCAATGGGGATATAATGGGTTTCAATGGGGTTTAATGGGGATATAATGGGGTTTCAATGGGGTTTCAGTGGGGTTTAGTGGGGTTCAATGGGGATATAATGGGTTTCAATGGGGTTCAATGGGGTTTAATGGGTTTCAATGGGGTTCAATGGGGATATAATGGGTTTCAATGGGGTTCAATGGGGATTTAATGGGGTTTAATGGGGATATAATGGGTTTCAATGGGTTTCAATGGGGTTTAATGGGGATATAATGGGTTTAATGGGGTTCAATGGGGTTTAATGGGGATATAATGGGTTTCAATGGGGTTTAATGGGTTTCAATGGGGATTAATGGGAATATAATGGGTTTCAATGGGGTTTAATGGGGTTTCAATGGATTTCAATGGGGTTTAATGGGGTTTCAATGGGGTTTAATGGGGATATAATGGGTTTCAATGGGGTTCAATGGGGATTAATTAGGTTTCAGTGGGTTTCAATAGGGTTTTTAATGGGGATATAATGGGTTTCAATGGGGTTCAATGGGGATTAATGGGGATATAATGGGTTTCAATGGGGATATAATGGGGTTCAATGGGATTCAATGGGGTTTAATGGGGATATAATGGGTTTCAGTGGGGTTTTAATGGGGCTATAATGGGTTTCAATGGGTTTCAATGGGGTTCAATGGGGATTAATGGGGATATAATGGGTTTCAATGGGGTTTAATGGGTTTCAATGGGGATTAATGGGAATATAATGGGTTTCAATGGGGTTTAATGGGGTTTCAATGGATTTCAATGGGGTTTAATGGGGTTTCAATGGGGTTTAATGGGGATATAATGGGTTTCAATGGGGTTCAATGGGGATTAATTGGGTTTCAGTGGGTTTCAATAGGGTTTTTAATGGGGATATAATGGGTTTCAATGGGGTTCAATGGGGATTAATGGGGATATAATGGGTTTCAATGGGGATATAATGGGGTTCAATGGGATTCAATGGGGTTTAATGGGGATATAATGGGTTTCAGTGGGGTTTTAATGGGGATATAATGGGGTTCGATGGGGATTAATGAGGTTTCAATGGGTTTCAATGGGGTTTAATGGGGATATAATGGGTTTCAATGGGGTTTTAATGGGGATATAATGGGTTTCAATGGGTTTCAATGGGGATACAATGGGTTTCAATGGGTTTCAATGGGGTTTAATGGTGATATAATGGGTTTCAATGGGGTTTCAGTGGGTTTCAATGGGTTTCAATGGGGATACAATGGGTTTCAATGGGATTCAATGGGTTTCAATGTGTTTCAATGTTGTCCCCCCACCTTGCAGTATCTCTATGTCCCCATAGGGGGCGCTGTAGAGTCGCGCCGCTTCCTCCCGGGCCTCGTCCTCATTGTGGGCCACGACCCAGAGCCCCGATAATGGGGGGGGGTCACAGTGATGGGGGGGGGGCGAGACCCCGACCTTGTAAGCGGGGACACGGTGACCCCACCACAGCTGGCGGGACAGGCACCAATCCCTATGGGGGGAGCCGCCATTAGTCCTCCAGCGGCCCACAATGCACTGGGGCACCGCCATTAGTCCTCCAGTATCCCATAATGCATTGGGGCACCACCATTAGTCCTCCAGCATCCCATCACGCATTGGGACACCACCATTAGTCCTCCAGCATCCCATAATGCATTGGGGCACCGCCATAGGTCCTCCAACCCAGGTCCTCCAGCGTCCCATAATGCACTGGGGCATCAGCATAGATCCTCCAGCATCCCACAATGCACTGCAGTCCCTGATCCTCCAGCTATCCCACAATGCATTGGGGCCCTCCCACCATAGGTCCTCCAACCCAGGTCCTCCACTATCCCACAATGCATTGCGGTCCCCAGTCCTCCAGCTATCCCACAATGCATTGGGGCACCGCCATAGGTCCTCCACTATTCCACAATACATTGCGACTCTCCCATCCCAGGTCCTCCAGTATCCCATAATCCCATGGGGTCCTCCAACATCCCATAATGCCTTGTGGTCCTCCCACCCAGGTCCTCCAGCTATCCCACAATGCATTGCGTCCCTCCCACCATAAGTCCTCCAACCCCAGTCACCCACCATCCCACAATGCATTGTGGCCCTCCCGCCACAAGTCCTCCAACCCCAGTCCTCCACCATCCCACAATGCATTGCGGCCCTCCCGCCATAAGTCCTCCAACCCCAGTCCTCCATTATCCCACAATGCATTGCGGCCCTCCCGCCATAAGTCCTCCAACCCCAGTCCTCCATTATCCCACAATGCATTGCGGCCCTCCCGCCATAAGTCCTCCAACCCCGGTCCTCCAGCTATCCCACAAGGCATTGCGTCCCATCCATCCCACAATGCCTTGCTGCCCTCCCCCCATAAGTCCTCCAACCCAGGTCCTCCACCATCCCACAATACCTTACAGCCCCAGGTCCTCCACCATCCCACAATGCATTGCGGCCCTCCCGCCATAAGTCCTCCAACCCCGGTCCTCCACTATCCCACAATGCCTTGCGTCCCCTCACCCCGCGCTGTCCATCCACTTCCTCCATTGTTTCTCATGGTATTTGGGGACCAGCTCCAGTTGCCCCGACGTCACGGCCTATGGGGGGGTAATAGGGGATTAATTGCCCCACACCCCATTAATTGCCCCCCCACACCCCATAATTGCCCCCCTAGACCCCATAATTGCCCCCCTAAACCCCATAATTACCCCCCCAGACCCCATAATTGCCCCCAGACCCCATAATTGCCCCCCTAGACCCCATAATTGCCCCCCACCCCCATAATTGCCCCCAGTCCCCATAATTGCCCCCCTAAACCCCATAATTGCCCCCCTAAACCCCATAATTACCCCCCCAGACCCCATAATTGCCCCCCACCCCCATAGAATTGCCCCCAGACCCCATAATTGCCCCCCCAGACCCCATAATTGCCCCCCACCCCCATAGAATTGCCCCCAGACCCCATAATTGCCCCCCCAGACCTCATAATTGCCCCCCACCCCCATAGAATTGCCCCCCAGACCCCGTAATTGCCCCCCCCACCCTATAACTGCCCCCCCCACCCCATAATAGACCCCCTCCATTACTTGCCCCCCCCCCCCCCCACAATTGCCCTAACTCCCATATAGTAGCCCCCCCCAGGCTATAATTGTCCCCCATTAATTGCCCCCCCCCATATTAATTGCCCCCCCCCCCCCATTAATTGCCCCCATTACCTGCAGTGCCCTCTGTGCCATCTCCCTGCAGCGCAGGAACCATTGCTCCTTCAATAGGAACTCAATGACGTCCCCAGAGCGGCTGTGGGGACATGGGGGGCACGGCCCTATAGGGGGCTATGGGGTGGGGATATAGGGTGGGATATAGGGTGGGACATGGCCCTATAGGGGGCTATGGGGTGGGGATATATGGGGTGGGATATAGGGTGGGATATGGGGACACACGGCCCTATAGGGGGCTATGGGGTGGGATATAGGGTGGGACATGGCCCTATAGGGGGCTATGGGGTGGGATATAGGGGGTGGGATATAGGGTGGGACATGGGGATATGGGGGGGCACGGCCCTATAGGGGGCTATGGGGTGGGCTATGGGGTGGGCTATATAGGGTGGGATATAGGGTGGGGATATATGGGGGCGTATAGGAGGGGCTATGGGGTGGGCTATGGGGTGGGCTATGGGGTGGGCTATAGGGTGGGCTATGGGGTGGGCTATGGGGTGGGTGGGTTATAGGGTGGGCTATGGGGTGGGCTATGGGGTGGGTGGGCTATAGGGTGGGCTATGGGGTGGGCTATGGGGTGGGCTATGGGGTGGGCTATGGGGTGGGTGGGCTATAGGGTGGGCTATGGGGTGGGCTATGGGGTGGGCTATGGGGCGGGCTATGGGGTGGTACCTGCATATGGGGAGGGTCATGGCGTGGTCCTGGCTGCCCCTATAGAGGCCGCGTTGGGCCAGAGCTGCCACCACCTGATCCCTGGCCATAAAGCGATGGACGCCCTAAAGGGGGGATATGGGGGATATGGGGGAATATATGGGGTTATATGGGGGATATGGGGTTATATGGGGTTATATGGGGGATATATGGGGTTATATGGGGGATATGGGGGATAAATGGGGTTATATGGGGGATATGGGGTTATATGGGGGGATATGGGGTTATATGGGGTTATATGGGGGATATGGGGTTATATGGGGGATATGGGGTTATATGGGGTTATATAGGGTTATATGGGGTTATATGGGGTTATATGGGGTTATATAGGGTTATATGGGGGGATATAGGGGATATGGGGTTATATGGGGTTATATGGGGTTATATGGGGATATATGGGGTTATATGGGGTTATATGGGGTTATATGGGGTTATATGGGGATATATGGGGTTATATGGGGTTATATGGGGGGATATGGGGGATATGGGGGGATATGGGGGATATGGGGGGGTATGGGGGGATATGGGGGGCTATAGGGGGGATATAGGGGGGATATGGGGGTGATATGGGGGGATACGGGGGGTTATAGGGGGGATATGGGGGGGATATGGGGGGATATGGGGTTATATGGGATATATGGGGTATATAGGGTTTATATGGGGTATATGGGGTATATCTGGGGGGTATATATGGGGTATATGGGGTGTATATGGGGTATATAGGGTATATATGGGGTATATGGGGTATATATAGGGTATATATGGGGTATACATATGGGGTATATAGGGCATATAGGGTGTATATGGGGTATATGGGGTATATAGGGTGTATATAGGGTTATATGGGGTGTATATGGGGTCTATGGGGTCTGTGACCTGCAGCCACCCCCCCCCGGGGGGTCTCATGGTTCCATCGTCCCCAATAACGTTGAGCAGCGGCAGCGAATGGGATCGAGCCAGAGCCAGGTCAGGGGGGCTGTGAGCGGGGGTCACCTTCACTGCCCCTATAGGGGACAGGGCACCACGGCCCCATTGAAACACACACCCCATTATCACACCCCATTATCCCCATGACCCCATAATCCCACCCCATTGTCACTATGACCCCATAATCCCACCCCATTGCCCCCCATGACCCCATTATCCCACCCCATTATCCCCATAACCCCACTGTCCCACCCCATAGTACCATGACCCCATAATCCCACCCCATTGTCACCCCCATGACCCCATAATCCCACCCCATAGTCACCATGACCCCATTATCCCACCCCATTATCCCCATGACCCCATAATCCCACCCCATTGTCCCCATAACCCCACTGTCCCACCCCATAGTCACCATGACCCCATAATCCCACCCCATTGTCACTATGGCCCCATAATCCCACCCCATTGCCCCCCATGACCCCATAATCCCACCCCATTATCATCCCATTGTCACCATGATCCCATTGTCACCACAACCCTATTGCCACCCACCCCATTATCCCCATGACCCCATAATCCCACCCCATTGGCACTGACCCCATTGCCACCATGACCCCATTGTCCCACCCCATTGTCACTATGACCCCATTATTCCACCCCATTGTCACTATGACCCCATTATCCCACCCCACTGTCCCCATAACCCCACTGTCCCACCCCATTGTCCCCATGACCCCATAATCCCACCCCATTGTCACTATGGCCCCATAATCACACCCCATTATCCCATGACCCCATTATCCCACCCCATTGGCACCCCCACCCCATAATCCCACCCCATTATCCCCCATGACCCCATTGTCCCACCCCATTGTCCCTATTAACCCCATAATCCCACCCCACTGACCCCATAACCCACCCGTCCCCTTATTGGGGTCCACTGTAGGGTCAGCGATAACCGGCATCAAAACCCCATTAAAGGGGTGACGGACACGGCGCCCATGGAGGTGCTGGAATAGGGCGAGTCAATGCAACCCCGACCCCATAAGCTCCTCCCACCCCACAAGCCCCTCCCACCCCATAAGCCCCACCCACCCCATAAGCCCCCAACCCCATAAGCTCCTCCCACCCCATAAGCTCCACCCACCCCATAAGCTCCACCCCCAACCCAATAAGCTCCTCCCACCCCATAAGCTCCACCCCAACCCCATAAGCTCCACCCACCCCATAAGCCCCATCCACCCCATAAGCTCCACCCCCAACCCCATAAGCTCCACCCACCCCATAAGCTCCTCCCACCCCATAAGCTCCACCCACCCCATAAGCTCCTCCCACCCCATAAGCTCCACCCACCCCATAAGCTCCTCCCACCCCATAAGCTCCTCCCACCCCATAAGCTCCTCCCACCCCATAAGCTCCACCCACCCCATAAGCTCCACCCACCCCATAAGCTCCATCACCCCATAAGCCCCACTCACCCCATAAGCTCCTCCCACCCCATAAGCTCCTCCCACCCCATAAGCCCCACCCACCCCATAAGCCCCACCCCCACCCTATAAGCTCCTCCCACCCCATAAGCTCCGCCCCAACCCCATAAGCCCCACCCACCCCATAAGCTCCACCCCCAACCCCATAAGCTCCTCCCACCCCATAAGCTCCTCCCACCCCATAAGCCCCACTCACCCCATAAGCTCCACCCCCAACCCCATAAGCCCCTCCCACTCACCCCATAAGCTCCACCCACCCCATAAGCCCCAACCCCATAAGCCCCACCCACCCCATAAACCCCTCCCACCCCATAAGCTCCACCCACCCCATAAGCCCCATAAGCCCCCAACCCCATAAGCCCCTCCCACCCCATAAGCCCCACCCACCCCATACGCCCCACCCACCCCATAAGCCCCACCCACCCCATAGGCTCCTCCCACCCCATAAGCCCCATAATCCCCCAACCCCATAAGCCCCATAAGCCCTGACCCCATAAGCCCCATAAGCCCCATAAGCCCCATAAGCCCCATAAGCCCTGACCCCATAAGCCCTGACCCCATAAGCCCCATAAGCCCTGACCCCATAAGCCCCATAAGCCCTGACCCCATAAGCCCTGACCCCATAAGCCCTGACCCCATAAGCCCCATAAGCCCTGACCCCATAAACCCCATAAGCCCCCAACCCCATAAGCCCCATAAGCCCTGACCCCATAAACCCCATAAGCCCCCAACCCCATAAGCCCCATAAGCCCTGACCCCATAAGCCCCATAAGCCCCATAAGCCCTGACCCCATAAGCCCCATAAGCCCTGACCCCATAAGCCCCATAAGCCCCATAAGCCCTGACCCCATAAACCCCATAAGCCCTGACCCCATAAGCCCCATAAGCCCCATAAGCCCCATAAGCCCTGACCCCATAAGCCCCATAAGCCCTGACCCCATAAGCCCCATAAGCCCCATAAGCCCTGACCCCATAAGCCCTGACCCCATAAGCCCTGACCCCATAAGCCCCATAAGCCCTGACCCCATAAGCCCCATAAGCCCCATAAGCCCTGACCCCATAAGCCCTGACCCCATAAGCCCTGACCCCATAAGCCCCATAAGCCCTGACCCCATAAGCCCCATAAGCCCCATAAGCCCCATAAGCCCTGACCCCATAAGCCCCATAAGCCCTGACCTCATAAGCCCCATAAGCCCCATAAGCCCCATAAGCCCTGACCCCATAAGCCCTGACCCCACACCTGGTACCGTGTGTCTGTGGGGTGAACGGCCACGGCCACGTCCCCCAACATGGTTTCGGGGCGGGTGGTGGATACGGGCAGCTCCAGCCCTATAGGGAAACAATGGGATGGGGGGCACTTGTGGGGCACAAGGGGGCAGCTATGGGGACAGCTATGGGGTTGTCTATAGGGACATCTATGGGTTTGTCTATGGGGACGCTTATGGGGACATATATGGGGTCGTCTATGGGGCCAACTATGGGGACGTCTATAGGGACGTCTTTGGGTTTGTCTATGGGGACGCTTATGGGGACATGTATGGGGTCGTCTATGGGTTCGTCTATGGGGTCGTCTATGGGGCCACCTATGGGGTCGTCTATGGGGTCATCTATGGGGCCGTCTATGGGGCCGTCTATGGGGCCATCTATGGGGCCATCTATAGGGCCAACTATGGGGCCATCTATAGGGCCATCTATGGGGCCATCTATGGGGCCATCTATAGGGCCATCTATGGGGCCATCTATGGGGTCATCTATGGGGCCATCTATGGGGTCACCTATGGGGCCATTTATGGGGTCGCCTATGGGGCCATCTATGGGGTCGTCTATGGGGCCATCTATGGGGTCACTTAGAGGGCCAACTATGGGGCCATCTATAGGGTCATCTATGGGGCCATCTATGGGGTCATCTATAGGACCATCTATAGGGCCATCTATGGGGCCATCTATGGGGCCAACTATGGGGCCATCTATGGGGCCATCTATAGGGCCATCTATAGGGCCATCTATGGGGCCATCTATGGGGTCGTCTATGGGGCCATCTATGGGGTCAACTATGGGGCCATCTATGGGGTCGTCTATGGGGCCATCTATAGGGTCATCTATAGGGTCATCTATGGGGCCGTCTATGGGGCCGTCTATGGGGCCATCTATAGGGCCATCTATGGGGCCATCTATGGGGTCGTCTATGGGGCCATCTATGGGGCCATCTATGGGGCCATCTATGGGGCCAACTATGGGGCCATCTATGGGGTTGTCTATGGGGCCATCTATGGGGCCATCTATGGGGCCATCTATGGGGCCGTCTATGGGGCCGTCTATAGGGTCATCTATGGGGTCGTCTATGGGGCCATCTATGGGGCCATCTATGGGGCCGTCTATGGGGCCTTCTATGGGGCCATCTATGGGGCCATCTATGGGGTCATCTATGGGGTCGTCTATGGGGCCATCTATGGGGCCATCTAGGGGGCCATCTATAGGGCCATCTATGGGGTCCCCTATGGGGCCGTCTATGGGGCCATCTATGGGGCCATCTATAGGGTTATCTATAGGGCCATCTATGGGGCCATCTATAGGGCCATCTATGGGGCCGTCTATGGGGTCGTCTATGGGGCCATCTATGGGGCCATCTATGGGGTTGTCTATGGGGTCCCCTATGGGGTCGTCTATGGGGCCATCTATGGGGCCATTATAGGGTTATCTATAGGGCCATCTATGGGGCCATCTATAGGGCCATCTATAGGGCCATCTATGGGGTCGTCTATGGGGTCATCTATGGGGCCATCTATAGGGCCATCTATGGGGCCATCTATGGGGCCATCTATGGGGCCAACTATGGGGCCATCTATGGGGCCATCTATAGGGCCATCTATGGGGCCATCTATGGGGCCATCTATGGGGCCACCTATGGGGTCAGCTATGGGGTCGTCTATAGGGCCATCTATGGGGTCGTCTATGGGGCCATCTATGGGGCCATCTATGGGGCCGTCTATGGGGCCATCTATGGGGCCATCTATGAGGTCGTCTATGGGGCCATCTATGGGGCCGTCTATGGGGCCGTCTATGGGGTCATCTATGGGGTCCCCTATGGGGCCGTCTATGGGGCCATCTATAGGGCCATCATTGGGGCCATCTATGGGGTCCCCTATGGGGCCGTCTATGGGGCCATCTATAGGGTCATCTATGGGGTCCCCTATGGGGCCGTCTATGGGGCCAGCTCTCACCGTCATCCCCCTCCACGGGGTAAGCGAAGGTGACCATGACACCGAAGGTGACGGGGTGGGGGCAGCCGGGGACACGCAGCGACGTGGGGCCGGATATGGGGCGGGGGGACACCTATGGGGCAACAATATGGGGTCAGGGGGGAACAATATGGGGTCAGGGCAGTATTATAGGGACAATATGGGGGCAATATGGGGACATTATAGGGACACTATAGGGACACTATAGGGACACTATGGGGACATTATAGGGACACTATGGGGACACAATAGGGACACTATAGGGACACTATGGGGACACTATGGGGACACTATAGGGACATTATAGGGACATTATAGGGACACTATAGGGACACTATGGGGACACTATGGGGACACTATGGGGACACTATAGGGACACTATGGGGACACTATGGGGACACTATAGGGACATTATAGGGACACTATGGGGACACTATGGGGACACTATAGGGACACTATGGGGACACTATGGGGACACTATGGGGACACTATGGGGACACTATGGGGACATTATGGGGACATTATAGGGACACTATAGGAACCCATTAGGGACACTATAGGGACACTATGGGGACACTATAGGGACACTATAGGGACACTATGGGGACACTATGGGGACACTATAGGGACACTATGGGGACACTATGGGGACACTATGGGGACACTATGGGGACATTATAGGGACACTATAGGGACACTATGGGGACACTATGGGGACACTATAGGGATCCTATAGGTACATTATGGGGACCCTATAGGGACACTATAGGGACGTTATAGGGACACTATGGGGACACTATAGGGACACTATGGGGACACTATAGAGACACTATAGGGATGCATTAGGGACACTATAGGGACCCTATAGGGACATTATAGGGACACTATAGGGACACTATGGAGACACTATAGGGACACTATAGGGACACTATAGGGACAATATAGGGACATTATAGGGACACTATAGGGATCCTATAGGTACATTATGGGGACCCTATAGGGACACTATAGGGACCCATTAGGGACACTATAGGAACACTATAGGGACACTATAGGGACCCATTAGGGATACTATAGGAACCCTATAGGGACATTATAGGGACACTATAGGGACATTATAGGGACACTATAGGGATCCTATAGGTACATTATGGGGACCCTATAGGGACACTATAGGGACCCATTAGGGACACTATAGGAACACTATAGGGACACTATAGGGACCCATTAGGGACACTATAGGAACCCTATAGGGACACTATGGGGACACTATAGGGACCCATTAGGGACACTATAGGGACAATATAGGGACAATATAGGGACCCTATAAGGACCCTATATGGACACGGTCACCTCGATATCAGCCACAGCAGACTGTAGGGCACACGACCAGTTGACCAGCCTGGTATCTCGATGCACCAACCCACAACGATGCAGCCGCACAAAGGCCTCGGTCACAGCACGCGAGAAACCCTATAGCAAGGGGATAATGGGGTTATATGGGGTTATATGGGGGGATATGGGGTTATATGGGGTTATATGGGGTTATATGGGGTTATAGGGGGTTATATGGGGGATATGGGGGGATATGGGGGGATATGGGGTTATAGGGGGTTATATGGGGGGATATGGGGTTATATGGGGTTATATGGGGTTATATGGGGGGGATATGGGGGGATATGGGGGGATATGGGACAATGGGGATAATGGGATAATGGGGTTATATGGGGTTATATGGGGTTATATGGGGTTATATGGGGTTATATGGGACAATGGGATAATGGGATAATGGGGTTATATGGGGTTATATGGGACAATGGGGATAATGGGATAATGGGGTTATATGGGGTTATATGGGGTTATATGGGGTTATATGGGGTTATATGGGATAATGGGATAATGGGATAATGGGATAATGGGGTTATATGGGGTTATATGGGGTTATATGGGGTTATATGGGGTTATATGGGACAATGGGATAATAGGGGATAATGGGGTTATATGGGACAATGGGGATAATGAGATTATATGGGGTAATAGGGGACAATAGGGGATAATGGGATAATGGGATAATGGGATAATGGGATAATGGGGATAATGGGATAATGGGGATAATAGGGATAATGGGATAATGGGACAATGGGGACAATGGGGTCTCTATGGGGTGACAATGGGGTGACACTGGGGTCTCTATAGGGTCTCTATGGGGTCTCTATGGGGTGACGATGGGGCTCACAGGGTCCATAGTGAAGGCACAGCGGGTCCAGTCCAACGAGGCCCCGAGGGAGCGGAGCTGGAGCAGGATGTCGGCACCGTGTCTGTATGGGGAGGGGGCTTCAATGGGACCCCAGACCCATTATAACAACCCCAATGGGACCCCAATGGGACCCCAGCCCCATTATAACGACCCCAATGGGACCCCAGCCCCATTATAATGAACCCAATGGGACCCCAATGGGACCCCAGCCCCTTTATACTGACACCAATGGGACCCCAGCCCCTTTATAACGACCCCAATGGGACCCCAACCCTTTATAATGACCCCAATGGGACCCCAGCCCCTTTATAATGACCCCAATGGGACCCCAGCCCCTTTATAACGACCCCAATGGGACCCCAATGGGACCCCAGCCCCTTTATAATGACCCCAATGGGACCCCAATGGGACCCCAGCCCCTTTATAATGACCCCAATGGGACCCCAACCCTTTATAATGACCCCAATGGGACCCCAGCCCCTTTATAATGACCCCAATGGGACCCCAGCCCCTTTATAACGACCCCAATGGGACCCCAATGGGACCCCAGCCCCTTTATAATGACCCCAATGGGACCCCAATGGGACCCCAGCCCCATTATACTGACCCCAATGGGACCCCAACCCTTTATACTGACCCCAATGGGACCCCAGCCCCACATCCCCCCCCCTCACCTCTCCTTCCAGGCCCACACCTCATCCATGAACTCAGAGCGGGTCAGATCCTGACGTCTCACCCCCCTTTGTTGCCATAACCACCTTTCAACCACGGCCTGGGGACGTATAGGGACATATAGGGGACATATAGGGACATATAAAGGATGTATAGGGGACATATGGGGACATATGGGGACATACAGGGACATATAGGGGATGTATAGGGACATATAGGGGATATATAGGGACATATAGGGACATAGAGGACATATATGGGATGTATAGGGACATATAGAGAACATATAAGGGACGTATAGGGACATGTAGGTCCATATAGGGGACATATAGGGACATACAGGGGATATATAGGGACATATAGGGGACATATGGGGACATACAGGGCCATTTAGGGCCCATTTAAGGCCATTTAAGGCCATTTAGGAGATATATAGGGACATATAAGGGACATATAGGGACATATAGGGGATGTATAGGGACATACAGGGACATATAGGGCCATTTAGGGCCCATTTAAGGCCATTTAGGGCCATTTAGGGGATATATAGGAACATATAGGGACATATAGGGGATGTATAGGGACATTTAGGGGACATATAGGGGATATATGGGGACATACAGGAACATACAGAGCCATTTAGGGCCCATTTAAGGACATTTAGGGCCATTTAGGGGATATATAGGGACATATAGGGACATACAGGGGATATATAGGGACATATAGGGACATATAGAGGATATATAGGGACATATAGGGGATATATGGGGACATACAGGGCCATATAGGGCCATATAGGGCCATTATAGGGTCCTGACACCCACCTGTGTAGCGATCCCTGCATGGTCAGTGCCCGGCACCCACAGCACAGTCCAGCCCTGCATCCGCCTCCTGCACGGCCCCATAAGTGTCAGATATGGGGGGGGGGACAGCCCAAGACCCCTCCCACCACCCTATAGGGGTCCCAGCAACCCATGGGGGTCCCACAGACCCCCAATTTACCCTCCCCACCCCAAATACCCCCCCATTTCACCTACCTCCCCCCCCCCCCCCCCATCTACCAGGGCTCCAATCTACCCCCAACCCCCCCCTCACCCCAAATCCCCCCCCATATTCTCCCCCCATTTAATCCCCCCCCCCCCATTTCCCATGCCCCCCCCCCCCAATTTCCCCTCCTCCCCCCCCCCCCATCTCCCAGGGCTCCAATCTACCCCCAACTCCCCACCCCCACCCCAAAGACCCCCTCATTTAAACCCCCCCCCATTTAACCCCCCCCAAGCTGCCCCACATATTCCCCCCCCCCCATTTAATCCTCCCCCCAGCTCCCTGTCACCCCCCCCCCACCTCTCTGCCCCCCCCCCCCATCTCCCAGGGCTCCAATCTACCCCCAACCCCCCAACCCCCACCCCAAATACCCCCCCCCATTTAACCCCCCCCATTTTAAACCCCCCCCCCCCCATTTAATCCCCCCCGCCACCTCCTGTGTGTCCCCCCCCCCACCTCTCCGCCCCCCCCCCATCTCACAGGGGTCCAATCTACCCCCAACCCCCCCACCCCACCCCAAATACCCCCCCCCATATTCCCCCCCCCCCCATCTCCCAGGGCTCCAATCTACCCCCCAACCCCCCACCCCCACCCCAAACCCCCCCCATTTAAACCCCCTCCCCAAGCCCCCCCACATATTCCCCCCCCCACATTTAATCCCCCCCCCAGCTCCCTGTCACCCCCCCCCCACCTCTCTGCCCCCCCCCCCCATCTCCCAGGGCTCCAATCTACCCCCAACCCCCCCACCCCACCCCAAATACCCCCCCCATATTCACCCCCCCCATTTAAACCCCCCCAGCTCCCTGTCACCCCCCCCCCCCACCTCTCTGCCCCCCCCCCCCATCTCCCAGGGCTCCAATCTACCCCCAGCCCCCCCCCACCCCAAATACCCCCCCCCATATTCCCCCATTTAATCCCCCCCCCACCTCCTGTGTCCCCCCCCCTCTGTCCCCCCATTTAGTCCCCCCCCCCATTTAGTCCCCCCCCCCCACCTCTCTGTCCCCCCCCCATCTCATAAGGCTCCAATCTACCCCCAACCCCCCCACCCCCACCCCAAATACCCCCCCCATTTAATCCCCCCCCCCATTTAACCCCCCCCCTCACCATCGCACTATAGCATCCTGCAGGGCGACGGTGAGCGCGTGTCCGACGTGCAGAGACCCCGTCACGTTGGGGGGGGGCAGCACCAAACTCAGGACCCCCCCCGACCCCGATTCGTCCTTATTATGGGGTGGGGGGGGGTCTCCGTCTTTATTATGGGGTGGGGGGGGGCTGAAGATATTGAGCTTCTCCCACCACTCGTACCAGGCAGCTTCCACATAGCGGGGGCTGTAGGAGGGGGGAGGGGCACCCCCGTGGCTATGGGGGGGGGCACAGCATTTAAATGGGGGGGGGTCACTGTGTTCAACCCCCCCCCCCCCCATCATATAGAATGGCCTTATGGCCCCCCCATTATATATAAGGGCCTTAGACCTATCCTTATCCCTACCCCCCCCCCCTATAGCATTTAAATGGGGGGGGGGACTGTGTTCAACCCCCCCCCCCCCATCATATATAATGGCCTTATGGCCCCCCCAGCCTATATATACCCATTATATACACCCTCGTTATATATATACCCATTATATATATACCCCCCCCATTATATATATACCCCCCATTATATATACCCCCCATTATATATATACCCCCCCATGATATATATACCCCCCCATTATATATATACCCATTATATACCCCCCCATTATATATATACCCCCATTATATATATACCCCCCCATTATATATATACCCCCCATTATATATATACCCCCCCATTATATAGATACCCCCCATTATGTATATACCCCCCCCATTATATATATACCCCCCATTATATACATATCCACTATATACCCCCCCAGACCCCCCCTCACCTTTCTTGCCATCAGGTTCCAATGGATGCTGATACTCCACTATGGGTTTAGGAGCCCAGGCCTTTGGGGGGGGGGTGGGCACCTTAAAATGGGGGGGGGGGTGTATATATGGTGGGACATTGCCCCCCATTGACTCCCATAGCCCCCCATTGACTCCCATTGACTTCCATTGACTTCCATTGCCCCCATTACCCCCATTGCCCCCATTGACTCCCATTGCCCCCATTGACTTCCATTGACTCCCATTGACTTCTATTGCCCCCCATTGACTTCCATTACCCTCCATAGACCCCCATTGCCCCCCATTGACTCCCATTGACTCCCATTGACTTCCATTGCCCCCCATTGACTTCTATTGTCCCCCATTGACTTCCATTACCCTCCATAGACCCCCATTGCCCCCCATTGACTCCATTGACTCCCATTGACTTCCATTGCCCCCCATTGACTTCTATTGTCCCCCTTTGACTCCATTGTCCCCCATTGACTTCTATTGCCCCCATTGACTTCCATTACCCTCCATAGACCCCCATTGCCCCCCATTGACTCCCATTGACTCCCATTGACTTCCATTGCCCCCCATTGACTTCTATTGCCCCCCATTGACTTCCATTACCCTCCATAGACCCCCATTGCCCCCCATTGACTCCCATTGTCCCCCATTGACTTCTATTGCCCCCATTGACTTCTATTGCCCCCCATTGACTCCCATTGCCCCCCACTGACTTCTATTGCCCCCCATTGACCCCCATTTTCCCCCATTGACTTCCATTGCCCCCACTGACTCCCATTGCCTCCCATAGCCCCCCATTGACTCCCATTGACTTCCATTGACCCCCCACAGACCCCCATTGCCCCCCATTGACTTCCACTGACCCCATTGCCCCCCATTGACTCCCATTGCCCCCCATTGACTTCCATTGCCCCCCATTGACTCCCATTGACTTCCATTGCCCCCCATTGACTCCCATTGACCCCCATTGACTTCCATTGCCCCCTATTGCCCCCCATTGACTCCCATTGCCCCCCATTGACTTCCATTGCCCCCCATTGACTTCCATTGACCCCCATTGACTCCCATTGACCCCCATTGACTTCCATTGCCCCCTATTGCCCCCCATTGACTCCCATTGCCCCCCATTGACTTCCATTGCCCCCCATTGACTCCCATTGACCCCCATTGACTCCCATTGCCCCCCATTGACTCCCATTGCCCCCCATTGACTCCCATTGACCCCCATTGACTCCCATTGCCCCCCATTGCCTCCCATAGCCCCCCATTGACTCCCATTGACTTCTATTGCCCCCATTGACTTGCATTACACTCCATAGACCCCCATAGCCCCCCATTGACTTCCATTGCCCCCCATTGACTTCTATTGCCCCCCATTGACTTCCATTGCCCCCCATTGACTTCCATTGCCCCCCATTGACTTTCTATTGCCCCCATTGACTTCCATTGCCCCCATTGACTCCCATTGCCCCCCACTGACTTCTTTTGCCCCCCATTGCCCCCATTGCCCCCCATTGACCCCCATTTTCCCCCATTGACTTCCATTGCCCCCATTGACTCCCATTGCCTCCCATAGCCCCCCATTGACTTCTATTGCCCCCCACTGACTTCCATTACCCGCCATAGCCCCCCATAGCTCCCTATTGACTTCCATTGCCCCCCATTGACTCCCATTGCCCCCATTGACTCCCATTGCCCCCCATTGCCCCCCATTGACTTCCATTGACTCCCATTGCCCCCCACTGACTTCTATTGCCCCCCATTGATCTCCATTGACTCCCATTGACCCCTATTGCCCCCCATTGACTCCCATTGCCCCCCATTGACTCCCATTGCCCCCCATTGACTTCTATTGCCCCCCATTGACTCCCATTGCCCCCCATTGACTTCTATTGCCCCCCATTGACTCCCATTGACTTCCATTGACTGCCATTGACTTCCATTGACTCCCATTGCCCCCCATTGACTCCCATTGCCTCCCATAGCCCCCCATTGACTCCCATTGACTTCCATTGACCCCCCACAGACCCCCATTGCCCCCCATTGACTTCCACTGACCCCCATTGCCCCCCATTGACTTCTATTGCCCCCCATTGACTCCCATTGCCCCCCATTGACTTCTATTGCCCCCCATTGACTCCCATTGACTTCCATTGACTCCCATTGACTGCCATTGACTTCCATTGACTCCCATTGCCCCCCATTGACTCCCATTGCCTCCCATAGCCCCCCATTGACTCCCATTGACTTCCATTGACCCCCCACAGACCCCCATTGCCCCCCATTGACTTCCACTGACCCCCATTGCCCCCCATTGACTCCCATTGCCCCCCATTGACTTCCATTGCCCCCATTGACTCCCATTGCCTCCCATAGCCCCCCATTGACTCCCATTGACTTCCATTGCCCCCCATTGACTTCCATTGCCCCCCCATTGCCCCCCATTGACTCCCATTGCCCCCCATTGACTTCCATTGCCCCCATTGACTCCCATTGCCTCCCATAGCCCCCCATTGACTCCCATTGACTTCTATTGCCCCCATTGACTTCCATTACCCTCCATAGACCCCCATAGCCCCCCATTGACTTCCATTGCCCCCCATTGACTCCCATTGCCCCCCATTGACTTCTATTGCCCCCCATTGACTTCCATTGCCCCCCATTGACCCCCATTGACTTCTATTGCCCCCCATTGCCCCCCATTGACTTCCATTGACTTCCATTGCCCCCCATTGACTCCCATTGCCCCCCATTGACTTCCATTGCCCCCCATTGACTTCCATTGCCCCCCATTGACTCCCATTGCCCCCCATTGACTCCCATTGCCTCCCATAGCCCCCCATTGACTCCCATTGACTTCCATTGACCCCCCACAGACCCCCATTGCCCCCCATTGACTTCCACTGACCCCCATTGCCCCCCATTGACTTCTATTGCCCCCCATTGACTCCCATTGACTTCCATTGACTCCCATTGACTCCCATTGACTTCCATTGACTTCCATTGCCCCCCATTGCCCCCCATTGACTTCTATTGCCCCCCATTACCCCCATAGCCCCCCATTGAGGCCTAGGCCTCACCTCAGGCCTCGCCCCCTTCAAGGCCTCTTTCTCCCTCTTTAACCTCAACCTCCGTTCTTTCTGTTCCCGACCCTTTAACCGGATCATTTCCGGGTCATCCCGGGGGTCAACAGCGGAACCGGAAGTGGTGACCCCCCCGTGACACCGGGCCCGACCTCCCGTGTGGAACCGGAGGGTCCGAAAAGCGCGGGGTGCGATGGGGGCCGCCATCTTGGAGTGGGAGGAGCTTCCGGCGTCACGTGAAGGCTGGCGATTGGTCGGCTGGTGCCACGTGACGGGGCGCCCTTTGCTTTGCGATTGGGTGGTTGCTTGCACGTGACTTACGAGCGTGTGGAGAGCGGTAAGGGGATGGGGGGCGGTGGGGGGTAATGGGGGGATATGGGGATACATAGGGATACATAGAGACCCATAGGGACCTATAGGGACCCATAGAGACCCATAGAGACCCAA